>NW_007246552.1:452644-508587 GCF_000164805.1 Carlito syrichta
CCCCCCAGGCCTGTCCTCCCTTTGTAAAGGGATCTGGTGCCTCCTCTGTCCAAGTTTCTTTTCCCCATTTTATTAGCTGAATCTAGATGTTTGAGGGAACCATAAGCTGTGAAATCTCTAACTCCGCTTTGTCAATGGGAAACCAAGCAGAAATAACTGTCCAGGGACTCCCACCCAATCACAGAGGGGAACGCTCTGTGAAGCCAAGGGCCTGGGCCCAAGTCCTGGCTGAGAGGCCACGAGTGAGTCGCTCTGTCTCTTAGGGTCTTGGTTTCCTCACTTGTCAATTGATGGAGGTGACTTATTTCTCCCAGGAGTCTCTGGTTTTTAACCTTATGTTGAAATGTGAGCAGATGATATGGGCATAGAGCAAAAAGCGGGTCACTACTCCGATTTTTAAAAAGAAAAGTGTTTTCCTTTCAATGGTGACTTGGAAAGTACAGGAGCTGTCCCAAAGAGTGTGGATATTCTCTTTTACCATGAAAGGGGTCTGGACTGGCATGACTTGAGCTCAGTATTTGTGTTTCAGGTAGAATTGGAAACTCACTTCTCTTGAAGCACCAGAGGGAATTAGTCATGTTTCCTCGAGGAAGTGGAGCAGAGATTCTCTGAGCTATTCGGCAGGCTCTTTCAAAAACTTCTGGGGACCAGCACTGTGGTAAGAGTGTGTCTGTGTGTGAGTGTGAGTTCATGTCAGAGACAGAGATGGAGAGACATAGTGAGAGAGAGATACAGAGATGGAGAAGTAGAGAGGGATAAAGTGAGTGACAGGCAGAGACAGAGAGTGAGCGAGACAGAGACAGCAACAGATGAAGAATGAGAGAGACAGACGAGAGAAACGGGGAGAGAGAGAGAGAGAGAGAAAGAGAAAGGAGAGGGAGAATATGCGTGGATGGGGTAGAGGAAACAAAAGGATGAAGAGGCAGTCACTGACCTCAAGAGCTTACCATCCAATGAGGGAAACTAACATGCTAACGATTATAACACTATTACAGGGCAGAATAGAGCTGTAAACAGGAGGTCAAAGGAAAGGGTGGCTAATTCTAGCCGGAAAGACCACGGAAGGCTTCTTGGTAGAGGTGGCATTGGCAAGTGTTTTCCCTTCAGCAGGGGCTGAGTCTCTGTGGGAAGGAGACAGGAGAGAGCCTTATGGCAGAGAACAGTAGCTACAGAGATGGCTGTTGGCTGTCACCTTTCTCTAAGCCTTGGGTTCCTGGGCCAGGTATTCTTCGTGTCCCTTTCTCCATGGGGGAGCAGGGTGCTCAGTGTCCCCCAGAGCTCAGCTGGGGCTCTCCTGTCCCCCATCCTCTCGGGAGGCCACACAGGGGAAGTTGTTCTCAGTCTGCAGGCAGTGATGGGAGGGGTTTCACTTTTCTCAGCAAAATCTTTTCTTAGAACCAGGGTTGGTTCTTGTAACATTTTTTGGCCACATACAAGCCAAGAGGCCAGTTTTCAAGGCTGAGAAGGAATGTTCAAAAAAGAATGCTGTCCCATTGATGAGGCTCTTTCCATTTGCTAGGGTTTAAATGTTTGCCCCCCCTTAAAGCTCATGTTGAAACTTAATACCCCTCATAAAATTCATATTGTATACTTAATGTAGCAATACTGAGAGATGGGCCTTTTAAAGGTCATTGGGTCACGAGGGCTCCTCCCTAATGAATGGATTATTCCATTCATGGATAGATGGTTAAGGGTGAATGAATTAAAGGGTTGTCATAGGACTGGTGGCTTTATCAGAAGAAGGAAGACCTAAGTATGAATGCTCAGCCCCCTTGCCATGTGATGTTCAGTACTGCCTCGGACTCTGCAGAGCAGAGGTCCCCAACTCCCAGGTCATGAACCGGTACCAGTCTGTGGCCTGTTAGGAACTGACCGCACAACAGGAGGTGAGCAGCGGACGAGCAGAGCTCTGTCTTCTGTCAGATCAGGGTGGCATTAGATTCTTATAGGAGTGCGAGCCCTATTGTAAACTGCACATGCTAGAGATTTAGATTGCATGCCTGATGATCTTCCTCCCATCCCCAGTCTGTGAAAAAATTGTCTTCCATGAAACCAGTCCCTGATGCCAAAAAGGCTGCAGAGATTCTTCACCAGCACGAAGGTCCTCACCAGATACAGCCCCCTGACCTTAGACTTTCCAGTCCCCAGATCTGTAAGAAATTAATTTCATTTCTGATAAATTACCCAGTTCTAAGCATTCTGTTATAAGCAACAGAAAACAGATTGAGACATCATCTTTCTGTCTCTTCACAGTTGGAATGCTGGGGAGAAGTGAGGAGGAGACCAAAGTTCAGGATGCCTGAAGCCAAGTGATGTTCTCGAGTGGATGAACCCTTTCAGCAGTACACACCCTGCCATCCATCCACTTTGTATCAGTTCCTCCACCATCCAGCTCTTCCAGCTGCAGTGTTGCAAGCATTGAGGGACAGAGTGGGGAGAAGGCAAAGATTCCAAAGAGGGATGAAATGAGTTCTCTTCCTTTTAAACCTGCAAATGAGTGATTACTCCATGGACATAGCAGCTATGAGCTGCAGAGAAAAGTGCGGAATAGAAAGTCACTGTGTCTTGGTAAGAAAGTAAAAGAGGCATTATTTGTCCTTGATTATGCAAGTACAAATTATGTGGTTTACCCACAGAGACAAGCAAGGACATTCCAATAAGCAAAGCCCCAACTATGAGGGCCGTCGAGGGGCAGAAGCCCCAAGTTCTTGTCTGTTGCTGTCATCAAATGTCACATCACCTCCTTGTGACTCTGCTGAGCAGGAATACTTGTTTATGAAGTGTTGTGTGGTGTTTCAGAATGAGGAATTCTGCCTGGGAAATCCATCATCATCTTATAGAACGTTACCTCAGCTTCCGGGGACCGTTTGACATACCATTTTTGCTTCCCTGAACTAATTAGAAGCTTAGTCAGCACTTACTGTCTTTTTTTATTTTCCTTTTCTTTTCTTTCTTTTTTTTTTGAGTAGGAATCACACTCTGTCACACAGACTAGAGTGCAGCGACAGACTCACAGCCACTGCAGCCTTGACCTACTGGGCTCAGGCGATCCTTCCACCTCAGCCTTCCAAGTAGCTGGAACTACAGGCATGTGCTACCATGCCCAGTAAAATTTTAAAAATTTATTTTAGAGACGAGATCTCACCATATTACTCAGGATGATCTTGAACCCCTGGGCTCTGGCAATCCTCTTGCCTCAGCCTCCCAAAGTGCTGGGACTACAGGTGTGAGCCCCTTTACCCAGCCAGCACTTACTGTCTTGAAAGCAAAACATTATACTTCTGTATCTAAAACATAACAACTGTATTTTGTCAGGTAGAAGACAAACACATACAGTTGCCTTGACTCTACTCAGAATGGAATACACTGAACATGCGACTACTGTAGATTTTGTGAGATTCTATCTTTTAATAAAAGGAGTACAAAACACATCTTAACTGCAATATTCGTGAGTATTCATAGGACTGAATTGTATTGAACTGAATTCTTAAAAATTAGGTACTGCTGCCATGATTTTAGTGGCTGTTTATCCAGTAGAGATAAAGGGCTTTGCACACCATATACATATTTTTTATTTTCAGTTACTTTGATTTTTCTTCTCGTCTGTAAGATATCTGGGGCAGGTTACATTTCCAAAAGGAAGACTGGCTAGAAGCAAGCATCTGTGAGAGCAACGAGGGCTTGGCCATGATAGAAAGAGGCACTGCTGTCCCGGGTATGTAGAGGAGGACGGCAGGAAGTTTGGCGCCCCACGTGTAGAGGTGGGGCATAGGGAGCCCGGTGGGGGCTGGGGCCTGATCAGAATGGAAGTAAGGTACAGAGAGAGGTGGGACCTGGAGACTGAGAAGAAGAGGCGAGAAACATTGGCGAGAAAACATGGGCTGGAGGCAGGGAAGGGATAGTCTTTTGTCTTTCATGCTTAGTCTTCATTTTTTTCCCCTCTAGAAATTAGATAAAAAATGAGGACTGTGGACCCTTTCGGCACCGGGGTCCCAGATTGCTCCCCTTCCCAAAAATTATGGCATCTGGGGGAGGGGTCTTCTGTTAATAAGGGCACAATGGAATAATAATAAAGCAACTAGGCCCCAGAGCTCTATTGCCTGGACAAATCCTTCCGTTCCACCCACTTGCTGTGTTACCTTGGGTAATTTACTCAACTTCTAGGTGCTCTGGTTTCCTCATCTGTAGAACGATCAGTAAGAACACTTGGCTTATGAGATGCGTGAAGGCTTCAGGAGGCCAAGCACATGAAGGGTTTAGGATAGTGTCCCACGCCTAGCAAGGACTCCACCTCCAGGCAAGGATCACCCATGCACTTTCTATTATCCCTTAAGCCCATTTCCCCTGGGACATCCCAAAACACAATCTGTGGTCTCAACGTGGTCACAAGAGACCTGGGTATAATTGCATCTCCCATATGAATGTTTATGGTTGCTTTGTAAGAAGTTCAGAGGTGGATGGTCCATCCAGAAGTTTCTGTGTCTTCCGATCTTTTTGCCTGATTGTGAGCTACTTAGGTGATCATTAGCTAGCCTACCTAGACTGAGCAGAGAATGGAGAGGTGGTAACATCCTAACTGGCAGGTTTATGAGGCCACAAAAGAGAGGAATGACATTTCCTTAAAAAAAGCAACATATTTCCCAATGAACGTTGTCCTTTGAGGTGTCATCCTGGGAAACTGAGCACTTCTTCCAACGTGCTGTGTTACTCAAATGGTTTGAACCTTTTTACTGGAATCTTCCCCAGAAGTAAATTAGAAATCACATAGAAATATGAATATTAGTTTTCTCCCTTTTGATTTGTTCATAAGTTTCTCAGTTGGACAAATACTTTGTGAGTGTCCATGTATACAATCAAGGGAGGAAACCTCCATTTATGAATCAGAGACTACATCCCAGGGACTTGCAGGGTGATCTCAGTGTCCTCACAATGACTCCGAGCAGGGGGTGTTATCATCTTCAGCTTGAAGATGAACAAATGGAAGATAATTTGTCAAGTGACATCCCTAAAACTGTACCAGAAGAGAGTCGTGCTTGGAGGTCCTGTGCTCTGTGACCACCCTTCCTCCGTAGGCATAGTGGTTGCCCCGGAGAGTTTGTGATTTGTGGGACAGTTAAAAAATACATAAAATAACACAAGAAGATACAGAATGTAATATGTGTTCTAAGGATGTATAACTTTTAATAAAAGGAATTTTGAGTCAGGGAAGAGTTGTTTTAGCTGAGAGTGCTGGAGGACTCCAGGGAAGGGCTGCTAGGTCACCACTGGACCTGGGGAGGTGGTCAGGGGGGCCACAGTGGAAAGGGGCAGGTTCAGAAGACCAGGACGAGCTCAGCTGGAACACGTGGCAGGCCTCGGTGGGGGGACGTGGGAGAAGGCTGGGAACGTGGGTTGGAGCTGGCTTGAGCAGGTTGAGGACTTTCTATTTTATTTCACAATCATTATAAAGCCCTTGCAGGTTTACATAAGGAAATGCTTTTTTCAACAACATTTTAGGGGGATTAATTTGACAGTGATGTGATGGGAAAGAGATCTTGAAGGTTGAAAGACCGTTTAGGAAGCATCAAAATAGCCAAGATATAACGTGTTGCTGAGACATTTGGATTCATGGACCAGCCACGTTTCCCTCAAAACTTGGAGAGACTGAAATAAGTGTCCCAATACTCTATGTTGACAAATAAGGGCATAAATAAGAAGAACAACACAACCACCTAGTTTCTCTCTTGTTTTGGAAGTCAAAAGGCATATTCTCCTCCCTAGGCTAGAAGGATGTTGCTGTTTAGACAGTCTTTCCCAAAAAGGACATAAAAAAGGGTTATATCAGCACATGACCTCTTTCCAACACACATGCACACACTCACTATTATTTCAATTTATAAAAAGGTAAGAACTCGGTTCTGGGTGTGCCACTAGTCCTTAACTCAGCTTCTAGGAACCACTGCCATAGAATATAATGGGGTACTCCAGGCAGTCCCTCTATGAATGGTCTTCATCTCTAGCCACTGCTAAAGTCACACACTAGGGGGTCTCTGTTAATACCTATGATTCTGTCTGGATAATCCAGGTACTGGTGCCAATGTTGAGCTCCTGGCAGGGCAGCCTAATGTGTTGGCTGGCCAGTGGTCAATAAAACCTCTCCTTCAAACTGTGAGCCAAGTGACCGAGGCTGTATTTAGACTAGAGAACACTTGAACTGAAAGGTCATGAGGGGTTGGGATGATCATTCTGGGACATAAACAAACTAGGTAGAGAAAAGCAGGGGAACAAGACAGATCTGCAGGAAGAAGTTCAGACAAGAAACTACATGACCCCAGAGGGAATGAAAGAGCTGGAAGAGGCAGTGGCTTCCTCCTCGACAGCTTCCCAGGTCTAATCTCATTTCTCACGCGGCCCCCTGCATTTCCATCTTTGCGGTAGTGAGACAGTCCCTGTGTCTTTTCAGAATCCCTTTAGGTTGGCTGGTTATTTCTTCACTGCAACCAAAGAACTTTGACTAGGATAGAGATCAAGACAAAAACAAAGATCATGATATAAACGAACGGAACAGATGGGAGAGAAACAGAAAAGGAGAAGTGAGCAAAATTCTGTAAGAGATTAAATGGGGGAAAGAGGAGTGTCAAAGGTTACTTCAAGGTCTTGATCCAGGGAGAAAAGCTGTGTCAGAAAACAGAAAACTGCCCTGTACTCTGGGGGAAGGAATGCTGATATCATGCAGTTCCCATAAACCCCCAAGAGGACTGGGTTCTAAGAGCTTCTGGAAAGCTGAATTTGTGTAGGCTGACAGGAAGATGATTAAAAACGCATCCATTAGCCAGGAAGTGGCGCCCCAATTCCACAGGGGCAGAAACTCCTGCGCTCAAGACCTCGCCCTACCTATCTCTTTATCTGGCTGTCTGTTTTCATCCTTTAAAATACCTTTTGTAATATACTGGTAAGTATATAAAAAAAGAAAGAAAGAAAAACAGAAAACATGGCCAAGTGCAGTGGCTCATTCTTGTAATCCCAGCACTTTGGGAGGCTAAGGCAGGAGGATTGCTTGAGGCCAGGAGTTCAAGACCAGCCTGGGCAACATAGCAAGACCTCATCTCTACAAAAAGTAAAACAAAACAAAACAGAAAACCCAGGAGGACTTGCTGGGGAGGGGGTAAATTGTTGAGTTTGAGGTGCCAGTGGGGCAGAAGGCTGGTACAGAGGAAACACCAGAACCCCAGGGGAGAGTGAACACAGAGGGAAAGAGCTTGGGGAGAGAAGAGGGAGGGAGTGGAAGAAGGTGGGCACTGTGGCTTGGATTTGGGCCCCGGATAACTGATTCAGGGGTGGGGGGGATTTGGATGCTCCCAAGGAGTGGTCTGCAGATGGTAAATGTGAATGGAGGCAAGAGAAACCAGCAAAGGGCTGGGATAGTGGGAAGGATGGAAGTCTCACTGAAATCCCAGTCCCAGCCCATGCTCAGCAGAGCTTGCTGTGTGTGTCTGAGGCAGAAAGTGTGTACATCAGAGAGTTTGGGTGGTCTAAACTGTGGGATGCTGGAACAATTCTTGTAGCCAGGGGTGTAGCTAGGAAGGAGGAGCTGGGAGGAGAGAGTTGGTGGATAGCGTGGGAATGCGAAGAAAGGAGAAAGGGGATGAGGTTAAGATCATCACTCACAGTGCTACTTTTTGGGTAATTGGTAGATTTCAATTATTTTTACCTATTTTTTAAATGGTATGATGGGCTTGCATTGGATGACAGGCAGGGTTTATTTAAAAAAGAGATTGGACAGCCGGGCTCGGTGGCTCAGCCTGTAATCCTGCGCTTTGGGAGGCTGAGGTGAGTGAATAGCCTGAGCCCGCGGGTTCGCGACCTGCCTGGGCAACTTGGTGAGACTTCATCTCCACAATAAACAAAAAAAATTAGCTGGGCATGGTAGCGCACGCCTGTAGTTCCGGCTACTTGCAAGGTTGAGGCGGGAGGATCACCAGAGCCCAGCAGGTCGAGGCTGCGGTGGCTGGGAGCGGCCACTGCACTCCAGTCTGGGCGACAGAGAGTGAGACTCCCACTCAAAAAAATAAATAAAAAAAAATAAAAAAGAGACTGGAGATTCTTGGGCCCTGGCACAGGCTTCCTGAACTGGAGCACTAGTGCTGAGACCCAGAGTCTGCTTTTTAAACAGGCTCTCCAGGCCATGCTTGCCTAGGTTTCACACCAGTGTCTGAGAACTTGTCTCCATCAGCCTCAGAGGTTGACTGCATTATTTCACGTGACCTCCTTTAGAAGCACTAAAGACGGGTTCTTGTGCCCCACCTATTACGGAGAAAATCAACAACTCCAGAGTGTGCTGCAAATGTTCAAGAGGCTCTGGGCACCACTGGTGATATCATGAAGGATAGAGTCCAGGCAGTATCTCCACCCTGTAGAACAGGCCAAAGATAGGACCTAGGAAGTTTTCCGCTTCCCCCCAAGAAGGCCCATTGGTGGGTCCCACTTCTGCAGTGTTCTCTGACTTCATGGCAGAGAGGAGACCTGCCCTCCTGTTTCCAGCCAGCTCTACAAGACCTCTTTTGGAATCATAAGAGCAAACGATTCCTGTCTGTAGGAGTCACTGCGTACCATCAAGTTCGTGGGCATTAGAAGGAAGGTAAGCAGCATTGCATGTGTGGCCTTCAGGTTGTGTGTGCTTGCCCGGCTGCTTCAGCTCTTTTTTGGGGGGATCAAAGTTGCCTGGTTCCAACCACAGACATCATAGTTGTCCTTGTAAAAGTGTCCTGAGCCAGGTGTGGTAGCATACCCTTATAGTCTCAGCTACTCAGGAGCCTGAGGCAGGAAGTTTGCTTGAGACTAGGTATTTAAATACAGCCTGGGCAACATAGCAAGACCCAGTCTCTAAAAATAAGAATGTCCTGAGTTTAGAGTTGAGCTTTGAACCAAAGGGCATCCGTGCCTCTCAGACAATTCAAAAGCAACAAAACTGATTCTGTTATCTCTCCTGATGGTGCACACGTTGCATCACTAAGGGTTGTTTGGCTGCAAGGAACAGAAGATCTGATGATCCTTGGTTTAGAGCACTAGGAAGAGCCTGGGATGGGTTCTGTGCCTCAGTGATAGCCCCAAGGTTGGGGCTCTTTCTCTCGTGCTACTCTGCTGTGTTTAGTGTGTCAGCAACATCTGGTCTTCTAATCACAGATGACTGCCCTATTCCCTCACACTCCATGGGATCCCAAGCAGGAGGCAAGGAGAGTCTTAGCAAAAGGGCTTCCTCTTCCTGCGCCTCTCTCATCAGCCAGAGAGGCCTTCCCCAGAGGCAGGCTGTGGTCACATGTTCACTCCAGGACCCATGGCTCCAAGGGGGAGAGGCCATTGGCCAAGAGCAGTCACTACTGTGCATCAGAGTTTTGTTAGCAGTGAAAGGGGCCTGGCCAAGAGCAGACCCCACATGTGTGTCCCATATGGGGAACAGGTATTAATGAGCAGAGATTTCAAAGGACTTGGTTTCCTCCAACCAGAGCGTTGCACCCATGGAGGAGGATGCAGCCAGGACACAGCATGAAGGTGAAGTGAGAACTTGTCCTTGGAGCATTCCTGGAAGTAGTACTAGCAGGTTTGCGGCCAGGTTGGCCTGATTCTGCAACCCAGCCACAGGAGCATCTTGTACATGTCACCGTGGTTCTTCAATCCTGCCGTCACTGTGTTGGAAACACATCCCTGGGCCTTAGTTTCCTGCTGCAAAGCTACTAGCAGAGCATCATCAACAGTCTTTCTCATGTGCCTTCTGGCAGTCAAGGTCTAGTGCCACAGGACCAGCCCTAGCTACTTCCCTTCGTTTGTCAGCAAACCAAGAGGCTTTGGGGTGATGAGGGAAGGGAATCTGTATAAAAGGGGCGAGGCTTTGGGGCAAGCTGTGGCTCTAAGCGGCTCCACACCCAAAGTAGGCTTATGATGGCATAGGAGGGCTGGGGCCATCAGGGGAGTGAAACTGACTGCAAGGGCAGGTTCAAGGTGAAACCTTCAGAAACAGATTTCAAGGTCCTTGGATTTGGTCTGTTACTTGAAGTCAGGAGTAAGGCAGAAAATACTGCCGGGGCTGTCTCCTACTCTTTCATATGACGAATGTTCACTGAGCATTTGCTGTGAGTCAGACTCTGTTAGGATTCAAGAGAAGGTGGAAAAAAACAGGCATTAATCAGTGATAAAGATACTGTCTTTAAGTGACTTTCAGACTCTTTCTTCCTTTTGTCTCTGTGTATCTCTTAATGAACCGAGGGCTCGTTTAGTTCCACATGCTCCATACACATCATCTCATTCAAATATCTCAACCACTCTCTGAGGTAGGAATTGTTATTTGTGTTCTCCAGCTGAGAAAACGGAGGCCCAGTGAGGGTAGAAGAGTTACCCAGGGTCCCACAGCGGACAAGATTCAAATCCAGGGCTCAGTCTTGGTGACAAAGCAGACAGATTTCTCTTCCCCTTTGTTCCTGAAGGGTTTTTGGTTTTGTTTTGTTTTCTAACCTTTTCTCCTAACTTTTTATAATATTTTATTACTTTTTTTCCCCAATCAAGTATCATACATAAGTATTTTAACAATCGACTAGTTCTAAGATTTATGGTGAAAAACAGCATTCTCTTGTCTACCTAATCCCAATTCTTCCTACTTCTCAGAGGCAACCACTTTCAGATACTGTCTAGTTCAATTCTAAATGTAATAGGCCAACAGTGCTCTTTTTTGATGTGTTGATTTTAAACATTATTTATTGTCTTCAGGGCACAAAGTTATATGACTCTGTAATGGACACCACCTGCTTCTTCTAGGTGAACTCTTCTTCCTTTTAAATTTTTTTTTAGGAATGGGGTCTCACTCTGTTGCCCAGGCCATAGTGCAATGGCTATTCACAGGCATAAACATGGCTCACTGCAGCCTCAAACTCCTGAGCTCAAGTGATCCTCCTGCTTCAGCCTTCTGAGTAGATAGAAATACAAGTGTGTGCCACCATGCTCAGCTAATTTAAAAAAAAATTTTTTTTTAGAGACAGAATCTCACTATGTTGCCTGGATGGGTCTCAAACTTTAGGCATCAAGAGATCCGCCTGCTTTGGTCTCTCAAAGCACTGGGATTACAGTTATGAGCCACCATGTCCAGCCAGATGTATTTTTACTTTGGGTATTCCTCCAGGAGGCTGACCTTTATGGATATGGTGGGCAGGCTGCTTGATCATTGGCTTTGGGTTGGATCTGGTTAAAGGAGGCACTCAGCAGGAGACTGGACTGAATGGGGGATGCAGGGTTGGGGTGTTTATTCTCCTGGATAAGCCCCTTCCGCCTCTTCTGGAAGCCAGCACTACCTCTCTAGTGGCTCCCTTAGGTTCTGAAAATTGCTCCCCCCTTGCCTCTGAGCTCTCAGGTCTGAAAGTGGCAATGATTCCCTGCTATTGCTAGTGCCAGGTACTGCACTCTCTTTGTTATACACCCTGTCTACACTTTTATAATTTGCTCCTTTAGGACGGCCTGATGCCATGTACCTCAACCCCAGTTCCCCAAATAGACACTTCTTCCAGCATCCTCTCAATATAATCATATAGTATTTGCTGATACCATTAGTTGTACTGTATTTACACGATTAAACTATATAAATCTTGCTGACTACATAGCCAAGTGGAGAATTATGAATTACAATTACGTTTCTTTAACTGAATGGATTTTGGGTTTTCTTGCATTTAACTGCCAATTTTTAAAAATGACTTAGTTGTCAATATATCTGTCTTTAATTCTTTCTACATGCTTCATTGTATCTATGAAATGCCTTTAAATGCTGCTTTCCTAAGGTCCAAGCATGATCAATTCTCTGGATCTTTTCTTTGGGTAAGGAGTAGGTGTGAAGTAAACCAGCCTTCATAATAAATAGGACTAGATGCTTTGTAGTCTAAAATTAAAATCAGAGCCAACAAACTAACCAAAGGATGAAAACAGGAAGTTTAACTCCCAAGGATCCCTTTATGGGTCTTTTTTTTGTTTTTTGGAATCAGGATCTCACTCTGTCACTCAGGCTGGAGTGCAGTGGCACAATCACGGCTCTCACCACAGACATGACCTTCTAAGCTCAGGCAATCCTTCCTCCTCAGCCTCCCAAGTAGCTGGGACTGCAGGTGCGTGTCACCATGTCTGGCTAATTTTTTGATTTTTTTTGTAGAGACCAAGTCTCACTATGCTGCCTAGGCTGGTCTCAGACTCCTGGCTCAAGCAATTCACCCAACTTGGTCCCCCAAAATGCTAAGATTACAGGTACGAGCAACCATGCTTGGTCTTAAAAGTTTATTCCCCTTCATTGGTCTTAAAAGTTTATTCCCCTTAGTAAATATTGTAGCCACTTTACAGTTCCTAAATATCCAATTAGACAAATACTATGACCCCTTTCAAATGTGTGTTATCATTACTTCTCAAACAGCACATTTTAAATTTGCTAACGTTTAGTTACAGGGTCTGCCTTCTTGCCTGCTGAGTATCACAGGATCGTATCTTCCCTCCCTGATCATTTCAAGCCCTAGTTGACCACAAGCCAATTTTTGGATGTTGTTTTTCATAAAAGAAAGTCAGGAGATCTTTTTCACTAAAGAATTGAAGCGTAGTAGGCCCCAGACTCTGGCTCGTTAATGCAACCCTCCTGCAATGTGATTCTTATAAACGTAGGTCTCTATTTTAAAATTCTGAAATTGTAGTTTTATTTTTCACCACCTTTTCCTAAAGAACGTTTCCTGGAGCCCTCTGTTAATCGGTCAACATGCTGAAACTTTCCTTCAGCATTGTCTGCTACTTCCCTCTGTCCCCACCTATGCTGGATGCCCTGTTTCCTGGATTCCATACCTTTCTGTTTCATGACTTACTCCCTTGTTTTGTTGACACGTATCCTCTATTGCTTTGTAAGTAAGAATGTGTGAATGATAAATTTTCTTGAGTTCTTACACATCTAAAAAAATGTATTTAACCTACTTTTCACTTTATTTGTGTTTGCGTAAGTATAAAATTTTAGACTACAAATTATTTGTTTCTCAAGAAATGTGAAACATTGCTTCATTGCCTTCTAATAGAGAAATTTGAAGCCACTTGATCCCTTTTGTTTGTTTGTTTGTGGTATGTTTCCCTTCAGAATCCTCTTTTTAACCCTGGTATTTTGAAATTTAATGACACATGACTTTGGTATGTATCTTTTCATATTTATTGTGCTCGGCATTTAGTAATGTTTTTCAGTCTGAGAATTTTAGCTTTTAGTTATAGGAACTTTATATTTACTTACAATTTAAGTATTGCCTCAGGAAATCCTACTATTCTATTTGAAACTTATGGATTGTGTTTTTAAGTCTCCTCTTTTATCTCTTTGATTTATTTATCTCTGGTTGGTTATCTGGGAGGTTTCTTGGACTTTCTTTTTTTTTAACTGCTTATTAAAATTTTAGTGATCCAATTTCTTGTTTTCTGATTGTTTTATTTTAAAAGCATTTTATTCTTGTTTTAAATATTTAGTATTTTCTCTTTCTAGGGAAAGAAATTGGATTCATTTTTATTTTAAAAGTTCTCTTCTGTTTCCTGCATTGTCTCTCTTTCTTGTGGGTTCCTATTTTTGCTGTGTCTACTTTGGTTTCTCACACCTTGAAGTCTTACCTTGCCTGCCTGGAGAACTTTAGCTGATTGGAAGCTCTGTGTTTTCAAGATTGGGCTTTTTAACTGATGGATATTCAAAGTAGAGTGAGTGGTGAGCTGGACATTTTTGTTGGGGACTCCCATATTTCAATTTCTAAAGGCTTCTTTACCCAGGAAATAAATGTCCGTATTTGTACCTGGTAGGTAAAATGCTTGCTGTGGGTAGGGGTGGTAGAGTGGGAATGCCTCTGTGTCTCAGTCTCCACTGTGTGAACTTACCCCACCGCCATTTTTATTTACCCCTCCCCTACACTGTGTCTGATGGCCCCAAGCCTAGAGAATTTCAGGTTAATTTTCTGCATAGCATAATTACTCTCTGAATGGGGTGCAGAGGAAGTGAAAAAGTGTGTGTGAGGTCAGAAGTGGTTGCTGACGGTAAGAAGTGGGAAAGGGCACGTGGAGATCCAGCCAGCCCATATTCTGACTTTCAGTCTGATCCCTTATTCCAGGTCCAAGTCTTGTGTCTATCTTTCAGGGCTTCTGGTGCCTTAGCTGATGGTTTCAGGGTCCTGGAGGAAGACTTTTTCCTCCTCTCCCCTTCCCCTTCCCCTGTAGCCATCCCAGCTTATAACTTTCTATGAAATCTTTACCATTTCTCTATCTGCTTTCCATCTTTCAAAAAAGGCTATTGAAATCTCTCCTTTGCCGAAGTCTCCTCATCTGATCTCTTTTCATTTCTTTCCTTCCTCTCTAGGTCAATCTGCTATGTTTAGTTAGAAGTCCCAAAGGCCACGCTTTGAACCTTTAGATCATCCTACCTTTTGGAAGACAACCTCAGTATCTGCTCTGGAAGTTTTTTCCTCCAATGATAATGACAAAGTTGTCTTCATCTTTCTCCTTACCACAGCTGGTGGCAAAGACTCTCTCCTTGGCCAAGTTTCAGTTCATCTTCTTTGAACCCTCTTGTGGACTAGGCCTCTACCTTGGCCTCCATTATTGCTGGACCTGCATTGCCCAGTTTTAGCAAGAATCCTGCTAAGTTAGTTTAACAAGGATCCTCCTACCCTTTGATATGCAAGTGGGGAACCTCCAAAAGTGGAATTATCTTTTTTGGAGGGTGGGCTCCTTGTAGGACAGGCTTCTCCCTCTAGGTAAGTGTCCTAGGAAGTGATCAGCATCAGTGTACCGACTAGTGTTGTTGTGAGAGGCTGCATTCAGCTCCAGTGAAATTTTGTTTTGGAGATTCTTTCGACACATTTGCCCATTTCATGAGGGGTGATTTACATGAACAACCTGATCACACTGTGCTGAGTGTTCAGAAGTTTTTGACCAAAAAATGGCATGATATGCTACCCCTCCATGCCCCACCCTCACTATTCACCAGATCTTGCCCTGAACGACTTTTTTTTTTTTCTGTTTCCCTGGATGAAAAAAGTACTCAAAGGGAAACATTTTGTCAATGTGGAAAAGGTGAAACAAAAAAACGGCAGAAGCACTAAAAAGCATCAAAATTGATGAGTTCAAAAACTGTTTTGAGCAGTGGAAAAACTGTCTCAATAGTTGTATTGCATCAAACAGAGAATACTTTGAAAGTGACTGAAGTTTAAACATGTAACAATAAATACAAAACTTTTTGTAAGTAAATTCCAGTTTTTTTGGGTCCCTTTTCATATGATCACCGTTGATATCTGATCAAGTTCCTTATCCCCTACTTTTGATGTATATATCCTTGGTCGGCCTTTAGCAAGAATTCCATTAGGTCAGTTTAACAGGAATCTTTCTACACTTGATGTGTCCCCTTAGTAATTTTCATCCAGTCATCCCCATTCTGCTCCTTGGTCTCAGCTATCTTTGCTTACTTGAGGGTGAGCCCAATCTCTCCCACTTATTGCAGCACCTCTATTGCAGTAGTCTTGAACAAAGTCTTCCTTACCATTTTAACAAATGTCAGAATAATTTTTTACACTGGCATTTGGGAAACATTTAGTTGTGCGTGCAGTGTACAAGCAGTACAGCCAGTGACTACAGTAAGGATGAGAAGCTAGCCTTTGCCTCAGAAGCCCTTTGAGTGACCTAATTAGATAGCAGCACAGGAGGTAATTTTCTAGGGCATGGTTTTTCAGATTGTGAGCTGCAACCCATTAGTAGATAGCAAGGTTATTTAATAAGTCACATCAACATTCTAAAAATGAAATCAAATAGAGCTAGAAAACACCATTGTATATTGCTGGAAGCTGGGGGAAGTATTAATTCATGAAACCTTTGTTTCAACCTGTGTGTCTATGTACCAGGTCAAGGGACAAATACTTTTTTTTTTTTTTAAACCATAGAAACTGGTAAAAAAAAAGAAAGAAAGAAAAAGTTTGAAAGTCACCGGCCTACGAATTGAATTTGTACTTTTTGCCTTGTTTTTCTCAGAATAGCTTTACCAACCAGGCTGATCAATTATCTCTGTTTTAGAAGGATGGATTTGGTTAGGTAAGTTTTCACCCACTAAGTGCTAATATACCAATTTCTCACTCTCTATTTTGCCATAACTTTGTCAGCTTCTCCTTTGGTTAAAGCATTTTTAGAACTCCATCTTGCTTAAGAAAGCTGCGACACATAGATTAGAGCCTCATTTCTAAAATGGGTGAGTAAATGCGTACGTTTCAATATTAAGGACTAGCAAACAAATCAAAAGCAATAACCAAATGGGTGAGTTCACACATTTGTGTTGGGGTAAAACTAAGCCTTTGTGAATCAGTTATATTTTAAGTTATTAATTCTTGGGAACCAAAGGAAAGAGTATGAGATTCTTACCTCATGGGAGGTGGTAGAAATCGTGCAGTAAAGGATTAGTGGCAAGTGTTAATGCACAGAATTGTGGTATAACTAATTCTATAGATGACTCTACAAAAGATTGATAAGAATGTAGTAGACCATTTGGAAGGCTCATGTGATGGGCATGTCAGCCCAGTCCTGCTGTGCCTTTGATTTAAACTGGCCCACATCCCAGACCCTTTACTCTGCCGCTTTTTGTAAGAAGAGAACTCAGCCTTCACATACCATGTAGCTATGGGAAGGCGTAAACAGGAGAGGCAGGTCTAGCTAAGCTCAGGAAGATGGCAAGCCACAGGGACCTTTTGGGTATGCGGGGTCAGACAGGGCTTCATGATTGATGGAGAAATGAGGATTCACAATTAGCTTGATTCTCTACCAACGGTCAAGAGTAGTTGATTTTCAGTTCCACTTTCTTTGGATTCATTTTAACTTTGTCTTTTGTGCCATTTTTCTTTAATGCTAACTAGTCATTTGCCAGATTTATTTAGGTAAAGAATCAGATCTTGAAGCAGACTTGTTTTCTACAGGACAAAAAAGCATATTAAGCTGCAAATATAACATTAAAAAACTTTACTAAGACAAATAAACAAACAAACCTGAGGGGAAGAAAAATCCAGTATGTGAAACAGAGATTCAAGTAACAATTGGACCAGTAACTGATATTTGATAAAAGATGCTCCCTGTTTTCTAACTAGCTATCAGACATCTCACTCTTTTCTGTCTTTCCGTTTCTTCAATAATTTAAATTTGGATGATAAGGAAACCACATGATAGCTTTATTTTTTAATTCTTTTGTTTGGTTAAAATGGTTGGAAAGTAAGTCACTGAAAAGTGAACTGCCAAGAAGGACCTGTACTGATTAGGAGGAAGATTTGCACTGTTCTCACCCCCTGGCGAGTGTCGACATGCTTTTAAAAATTGTTATTTAATTATTTATTATTCAATATTTTGTTTATTTTCAGCCAAAGCTTTCTGGTGGAGGACATTCCTTTGCCTTTGTCCAGAGCTCTTTAGGAGAAGTAGAGAGATGGCTCAGAGATTAGCTGGGATTGCTCAGGAGGCACCTGGGGATAAAGATGATCATCATCTTCATTACATAACAAACATTTATGATTTGTTCTCAGGCATGGGGCCAAACACTTTATCCGGATCTGGATTTCATTCACTCAATATGAGGTAGGTGCTTTGTTGTCTCCATTTTACAGGAAAAGAAACTGATGTAGAGTGAGGTTAAACCACTTGCCTAAGTCAGGGTCAGGGCTGAATCTGGACAACCTGACCCCAGGACCTTGACGCTGGCCAACCTTGCAAAGTTGCCTCCTCCTCAGGAAATTTTTGACGCCAAAGATTTAAACAGAGAAAGGTGTAAAGTGTCTTTTTGTTGTCGTTAACTGTGACAGTAAGCAGAAAATTTTGAAGCAGAAACAGAAGGGAAGAAAGGCATTTAGACAGCAGTAATTATTTAATAGCTCAGGTTCAGAAAGGCACATGGTATGTGAGTTTTTATACTTTTTTTTTTTTTTTTTTGAGTTGGAGTCTCACTCTGTCACCCAGACTGGAGTGCAGTGGCCGCTCCCGGCCACCGCAGCCTCCGGCGATCCTTCCGCCTCAGCCTTCCAAGTAGCTGGAACTACAGGTGCGCGCTACCACGCCCGACTGATTTTTGATTTATTGTAGAGATGAGGTCTCACCAAGTTGCCCAGACGGGTCTCGAACCCGCGGGCTCAAGCCATCCCCTCACCTCAGTCTCCCAAGGCGCGGGATTACAGGCTGAGCCACTGAGCCCGGCTTTTACTTCTTTAACCTTCTTTCAACGGCTTCCCATTTCTCTCCTGTAATAGAGGTTAAGCCTTTACATTCTTTCCTGTAACACTTATAGTTCTTGTAGTGGTTGCGTGGTGGACCCATTTGTCTTCTTTCCTTTGTCAGAACATCTTGCTAGGTTGACCTGCACAACTTTTCACATGCCCGTGCCTCTCCTAATGATAAGGATGGTACTGAGGACAGAACTAATGAAAAACTATGGAATGATGGCCAGCATCACTGCCTTGATGGCTGCTTTCAGCTGACCCCCATCTTGAGCTGTGCTTTTCCTAATTATTTTTACCATGTCTTCAGTGGGCAGTCCTGTAATTAGGATGCTCCCATGTTCTGTGGTCCAACGTACTAAATGACTGCTCCTCAGGCAGCCCCTGCTGCGGGTTCAGAAGCCAAGAAGAGAGGATCTTCCTTAGAGAAAAGGTATTTCAAGGTGCGCTGGAAGGAAATCCATTTGTAAAGTTGTGCCAGCGTCGTGGACCTTACATTTCACTGAAAGGAAGGGGGCTCTTTTATTTAAGCAGCTCTGTTTCAGTAACCAGGATAGAAAGTCTATGTCCCCTTGTTAAATAGCCACATGTCATATATAGCAAGAGATGACACAGGCTTACTTGTTTTTGTTTAATGATAAAAGGGAAGAGCAAAAGAGAATATGGTGGAAAAGACAGGAAAAGGCTGGGTGCAGTGTTTCAAGCCTGTAATTCCAGCACTTTGTAAGGCTGAGGCGAGAGGGACTGCCTGAGCCCAGGGGTTCGAGATCAGCCTGAGCAAGTTGGTGAGACCTTGTCTCTATAATAAATAAAAAATAATTAGCCAGGCGTGGTAGCGTGTGCCTGTAGTTATGGCTACTTGGAGCTGAAGTGGAAAGACTATCTGAGCCCAGCAGGTCGAGGCTGCAGTGGTTATGAGTGTGCCACTGCACTCCAGCCTGGGCGACGGCGTGAGACTCCAACTAAAAAAAGAAAAAAAATAAAATAAAAGACAGGAAAAGAACTTTCTAACAGCCTTTTAAGTTCCTAACATAAAGGAAGATTTTCCCATATCTAAATCTCTCCATATCTCTTCATTATCAGAAATAATATTGCCAGCCATGTCTATTAGAAAAAAGCCCACAATTTTAATGTGCATTGGAAACATTGGGCTAACATTTTCCCCCTCTGGATTTTATTTTTAAATCAGAATTGGCTTCCAGTGCTTAAAGTACTCCACTGCCAATACTGAGAGTGAGATTGTGTAATTGGCAATACATTTTTTTTACATGAAGAGCTTCTGGCTAGCTCCTCTTTGAATGGTTAGAATGTTTTGCTTAGTTCTTTTTTTGAGTCACTGTAAAGTTAATCCCCTGCAAATTTGTACCCACTTCTGAAGGAAGGAACCTGAAATCAGCTTGTGGGTGATAGGGTTGCACACCAGACAGGAGGCACAAGAGATGATGGGTGGTGGGGGAGCAGTATAGGAGGCTAGAAAGGTGGGGTAAAATTGCTGAAAGAGACACCATAGTCCTTTTTTAAAAAAGCATCTGAAGAATTTGTCAATTCAGCATTTTTCTAGCATCCGGTGTCTGGGGCAATAATTCCAAATTCCCAGCCCATTGCGAGTTGGAGCACCTTGTTACAACAGTTTGCTTGATAAGACGATTCCTTTTCCTCTTTCTTTTTATAATAATGCATCCATTAAAATAAAACTAAAGCGAATTGAAGTTTTTATTGTTTTAAAATACATGTTTAAAAAAATACAAGGTTAAAAAAAAAATTCCCCTCAAATAATGCTGGTCCTCTCTAGGGAGTCACGCGACCATAACTTGTTGAGAGCAGCTTGTCTCAGACTCTCATAATGACCTGGTGACTCAGCACTGGCTGACTTCCCAGGAGTCAGTTCCCACCGTAGGGGATAATTTTCCATTCCTGGGGAAGTCCCCTGGGAGACACCTTCTCTGATTCCTCAAGTCAGAGAAGGGCTCTGCACCACCCTTCCTCCAGTCTCCTGCCTGGTTCTTCCCGCAGGTTTCATGCTGTGCAGTGTATTACAGAATTTCTATACAACAACCTCCTCTGTTTGAGTTTCAGCTTTTTGCCAGAGAATCTGTGCTTGCTCCTTATGTGAACTGAAGCAAACTTTAATTTCTGTCTTGGAGGTCATAAGTCCAATCAGAATATCCCAGAATCAGAACAAAGTTTTCAATATTAGTTGTCGTAAAAAGATGTGTGTTTCAAAATAATCTGAAATGATTTAAATATCTGAGTTCATGGGAAATATTTTTATATGCAGGCATTCACCAAAACTCTTCATCACTTATTTCTTAAAATATGAAAGAGAACAGTTTTCTTAAGACAATGCATATGTCGAACAGGTCAGTTAATTGAACTCTTGTTGCTGTTCATGGGGGCTCACGCCTATAATCCAAGCTCTTTGGGAGTCTGAGACAAGATAATTGTCTGAACTTGGGAGTTAGAGACCAGTCTGGGCAACTTGGTGAGACCTCTTTTCTACAATAAGTAAAAAAATTCGCCTGGTGTGGTGGTGTATGCCTGTAGTCCCAGCCAATTGGAAGACTGAGGCAGAAGGATTGCCTGAGCCCAGGAGGTCAAAGCTGCAGCACCTCAGCAGGCTGAGGCTGGAGTAGCTGTGATGGGCAATAGAGTGAGTCTCTGATTAAAAAAAAAAAAATTGATCTCTTGTAAGATACAAAGAAACTTGTTTTTGGTCAGTGGGGCAAGAACTATCGTGTAAGAAGTAAAGATTTGGAATGGAAAGTTCTAGATAAATGACTATTGTTGAGTGTGGTTCTGTAAAACAGCCCTGTATGAAGAGGTTTAGGTGCCCTGAGCAGGCATGGTATCTCCTTGTCGTATGTAAATCCAACATTCAAACACCCAATCTGGGGCACAGGCTGTTTGCCTCCTCCTGATTTATGAGTTCTTTCTTGGCAAATGTCAGGGATGGAGCTCAGAACAAAATTTAGATACCAAAACTCACCAAGATGCATTCCATTTTTAACAAAGTGACAGTCCTGACCAAGAGACTCTCTCTGCTCATAGCTTCAGGACAGTGCTTCCTTAAAGGGCTTATAACTTTGGAAATAGTTTAATGCAAATAGGGAAATTTCTCTTTATACATTTGTTTATTTATTTATTTACTTACTGTTTGAGTTGGAGGTCTCAGTCTGTTGCCCAGGCTGGAGCGCAGTGGCACGCTGCTCACAGCCACAATAGCCTCAACCTATCGGGCTCAGGTAATCCTTCTGCCTCAGCCTTCCAAGTAGCTGGAACTATAGGAACATGCCACCAGGCCCGGCTAATTTTTGATTAATTGTAGAGATGAGGTCTTGCCAAGTTGCCTGGGCTGGCCTTGAACCCGTGGGCTCAGGCAATCCTCTCACCTTGACCTTCCAAAGTGCTGGGGTTATAGACATGAGCCACAGCACCCGGCCGAAAGTCCTCTTATAAAGACTTTGGAACTTTTCCCCCTATTTCCAGCTTTCTCTTCTCTATTTACCTTGCTCTCTATTTGTTCTCTCCAGCCTTCTTTCTCTTATTCCCAGCTATGCTATTTAGGCATTTTACAATTGATGGACTGTTCATGTAATGATTGTTATCCGAAAGGATCATCAGTGGATACCAAACCACTAGCTGGCTGGTTGTTGGAACATAGGGTTTTCCCACATGCCAATATCTCTCCAGAGCTGCTTGCTAATTACATGAGGTAAAGGTATCTTCACAGTGGGGAGAACTGTTGGTCACCACCTGACTCAGATGATCAAACTTGACTGAGCACTAATAATGAGACAACCCAACTTTGTGTGCCTCCTGATAGGATGCAACATAAAGCACACAACCTTACCCAGGAAGCGTACCTGCTAAAATACTCTTCCTGAACCTAATCAAGAGTGTAGACATGTCCTTCAATGTACAGGAAATACAGGGGGTAGACTAGAGAAAAGTTAAACAGCGGCACTAGGAAATAGACAAATCAAAAATAGAGGAAATTCTACAAGAAAACTGTCCTTAACTCTTGAAAAAAAAAAAATCAGCATCATAAGTAAAAAGTGTGCATGTGAGGGAGTATTCCAGATGAACAAATTAAAGGAGTCTAAAGAGACACAGCAATCAAATATGGAATGCTTACATTGATCAGATCCTGGGTCAAAACAACAACAACCAAGATGATGAAGAAAAGGAAAAAAAAAGCAGCTATAAGAGACATTTTGGGGACAATTGGGGAGATTGGAATGTGGACCAAATATTAGGTGACAGTAAGAAATTGTTGTTAATTTTCTTAGATGTGATAATTGCATGAGGCTTTTTAGAAGAATATCCTTATTTTGAGGAGATGGGATCAAGGGTGCAATGCCTGAAATCTACATTCAAATATTTCAGGGAGAGCCTGTGAATGTGGCAGAATGGCAACAGTTTTCAGTGTAGGTGGCTGGTTGTACCATCTTTCTAACTTCTATGGCTGTTCGGTTTTTTTTTTTAGTTGGGAAAAATAAAAATAACATGATGAACCTTTTGGTGGGGTTGAGGGAAGAGATGCTTTTTCAATCTGTGTAAATGAAGGTCAGCTCTGAAAAATAATTAACTCCTTTTAGAACCTAGTGTGTGGGGGAGGGGGAGGAAGGATTTCCTTTTGGCTACTTCCTGCTTCCTGTCTTGTGTTGTGGACATCTCTCACTGCCTTCCCCTCACTTGCAGCAGTCTTCCCAAACTAGCCTACAGGCATTTGCTTAGCCGGCCTTTCTCAGTTCTTCTCTTTTTACCTGGATTAACTTGGTCCCTTTTAACTTCATTCTTGTGAACATGTTGGATGGTGACAGTAATTGAGGAAGTCCACTTACCACCCTGTGTACTTCTTTGTATCAATGAGTCTTTGCATTTAAAGTAAATGTTTGTTGAGGGAATAAATCTCTGGTAAGTGCTGTTGACTTTTTTTTCTTTAGTTGGAGTCTCACTCTGTCATCCAAGCTGGAGTACAGAGGCACACTCACAGCCAGAGTGACACGTTCACAGCCACCGCAGCCTCAACCTGCTGGGTTCAGGAGATCCTTCTGCTTCAGCCTTCCAAGTAACTGGAAGCACAGGCACGTGCCACCATGCCCGGCTAATTTTTTTGATTTATTGTAGAAATGAGGTCTCCCCAAGTTTCCCAAGCTGGTCTCAAACTGGTGGGCTCAGGCAATCTTCTCACCTCGGCCTCCCAAAGTGCTGGGATTATAGGCTTGAGCCACCATGCCTGGAACTGCTGACTTTTGTTGAGTACCGACTACTCCATCTTGCCATTAGGGTCCATGAATCATCTTATTCATGTCTGTGGTCCTGTATGCCCAGTACTGCTCTAGTAGGACAGCGATTTGGGCTTTGGACCAAGTACACCAGGATCCCAGAATCAAGGCAATCTAGCCTGACCCACTCATCTATTGTGTGTCTTTTAGGATTGCAGAATTCATGTTCAGTTCTGAGAAAGAAAGAGCACCAGACTGGCAACTCCACTGCATAAGAAACAGAACCTGCCGACATACCTGACTATCTACCTACACCAGTGAAGCAGACCTTCTGGCAGCCAAACAAATCTGAAGAATCTTGTGAAACAGTCAAGGAGCTGCCTCTGTCTTTTGGGAAGAGGGAGCAGGAAAGACCTTTTATCCAAAGTACTGTGTGTGAGGTTTTGATGTCCAGCTCCTTTTTAAAATCTTTGTTGTGATAGTGTAGTACTAACCTCACATGACAGACTCTAGCTCTTCCATTATAGCTTTTGATAATGCTCAAAATGAACAGCTTCTAACTTGCTTGGTTGCAGGGGAGTAGAAACACATGACTGAAACTTCAGGTAAAGATGGCAGAGTGAATCCACACATTTATAATATTTTTTTCAAGTTGTATTAACTGAAAATAAAATACTAACCCACTAAAAAGAATCAAAAAGGGGAGGGAAGGAGGGAGGGAGGAAGAGAGAGAGTGCGAAAGAAAGAAAAAGAAACAGTAGTTAGAAAGTCTTTTAAATAATATTATTGGCAGTTAGGACAGGGGTCCCCAACCACTAGGCCATGGTCTGGTACTGTTCTGTGGTGTTAGAAGCCAGGCTGCACAGCAAGAGGCGAGTGGTGGGCCAGTGAGCAAAACTTCATGTGTATTTACAGCCATTCTTTATTACTTGAATTACTACCTGAGCTCTGCCTCCTGTCAGATCAGCAGCCAAATTAGATTCTCATTGGAGCTTGAACCCTATTGTGAACTGTACATGCAGGGGATCTTGGTTGCGCACTCCTTATGAGAATCTAGTGCCCGATGATCTGAAGTGGAGCTGAGGTAGTGATGCTAGTCCCCATCACCCCCAGATGGGACTATCCAGTTGCAGGAAAACAAACTCAGACCTCCCTGATTCTGCATTATGGTGAGTTGTATAATTATTTCATCACATATTACAGAGTAATAATAATAGAAATAAGGTGCACAATAAATATAATGCACTTGAATTATCCCCAAACCATCCACCCTGTTCTCCCCCACTGCAGTCTGTGGGAAAATTGTCTTCCATGAAACCAGTCCCTGATGCCAAAAAGGTTGGGGACCACTGAGTTAGGGGACAGTGAAACAATGTCTTGAAAACATCTGAAGAAAAATAAATCCCATTCTAGAATTCTATGCTTAAACTCTTGCTTGAGTGTGTGGGAAAATAATCAAGACTTTTTCTAGACATGTAAGGCACAAAACATTTACCTTCCATGCTACTCAAGAAGCAACTGGAGAATTAGCTTCTCCAAAACAAAGAACTAAAACAAAAAAGAATGCATAGAATGCTAGAAAAGAGGAATTAATATGTGAGAAAGTTGGAGGGAACTCCAGAATAATGGTGAAGGAGATCCTGGGAGGACTGCTTTGTCCTGGGAAAAGGGCAATCAGTTCAGATCTAAGTCCTCAGAAGCGTCTAGAAGAGTTCAAGATGGCTTGATAGCCTAAAGTATTGGGAGGTTTAGATGGCTGGTTGACAGTTTAGGGTTGAATTGTTGGTAGGTACAGACAAAACTAAGCAAAAGAAAGAGAACAATTATTAACTTCTGGAAAAACATACTTGTTTAGGAAAGGAAATCCTCATAATATTCTATGTGTCTCAGTTGTAAATGGGGTTTTCACAGTCATAGTAATGCAAGCAGTGGATAGTGATCGATTTAAAATTAATAACAGAAAATATTAGTGGTAGGATGGAAAGACATGGAGGATGTGTGTATGAGTGTGTGTTGAGGATGTAGTATGAGACAGCCAAATGACCATCTTCCAGGGTGAAAAGTCCATAGAAAATGCCTAAATTTTTTTTTTTAATTCAGAAATTACAACATAAGCATGTTATTTAGAGAAATGGAGATAAATACTTCAAGTGTTCACTAAGAGAGTTGGCTGAGATCGCTCCAGGTAGTGGTTAATGGAGGGATGAGGGAAGGCCTGCATTCTTTTTGGTAACAAGGTTGAAAATTTCACCAGACAAGAGCCTGTTGTGTGTAGCTTTTTGGCTGTGATATTCTGAAAGAATTCTTCTGATCACATCACTATCAGACTTCACGCTCTAAGGCAGAGGTCACAAAATGGTGGTCTGGAAATGGGTTTTTATACAACTCCCATCGTTTTATTTTTTAAGTAAAAACATTTGAGTTAATTCCAACAATTACAAATCAGGAGATCTGTAAGTGAAATTCCACATTTCTAGTTTCTTTTGAAAGAAATCAGAAGATAGAGCAAAACAAATGCCTACACAACAACAACAACTGACTGAAGCTGAAAGGCAAGACCCTGGGACATGGCTGTGCCTCCAGGCAGCCAAAGTCCCCTCCTGGCACTAACCTTCTCACCTTCCATACTGTTTTTATTTACCTGCCTGGCCTTTGCAGGCATTTTCATGCTAGGTATAAAAATATTTATTTCCCTTCTTCATCTTTTGAAAGTACTCTCAGGAAGTTGTAGTTTTTGTTTTGTTTTGTTTTTTTCCTCTTTCTCTCTCCTTTCTCCCCACTTAATTTTCTATTCTTTCTCAAAACAAATATTATGCAATCTATTAGGAACAAGGTGGCAGAGTTCAGTCCTGCACTGAGAAAGAGCCATTTACAAATCCAGATTCCACCAAGTTCTGTGGTCTTGAGTGAGCCACTAAACTTTGTTGTACATCAGTTTCCTTATTAGTAGAACTGGTCATACAATTGTTGTTGCAAGGGTTAAACATGAATAAAACTGAATGCCCTCTACATTGCTAACAGCTATATCACTTAAAGAAAAATATTTATAGATTAGATGGGATGTCTGCAAGCAGATGTAGGTGTTTCCAAAAATGTTTTCATCTGGAAGAGACAAGATAAAATTCTGATAATCTATCTTGGCATATTGTTGTTCAATGTTGTGATTGGGTATAGTCTGTTTCAAATATGTTGATTTATTGGTGAAAAGAGGATGCTGAAGTTTAAGCTAGAAGTACATGGACTCCTAATTAAACAATTTCCACAAACATTTATCAAGATTTTATATTTCAGATACTTTGATGGACCCCTAGTAAGTTACATTTTTTTTCAAGAAGAACACATAATTTAATGAAAAAATGATTCTTTATAAAGAGACACACAGACTAGTTGTGGCCGGAGGAATTTAGAAAAGAGGAAGACTTAACTGTGTGTTTCTATAAGTTCTAGAATGTACTCCTGGACATTGTCAGAACTCACTTCAAGTTTTTCCTTAGAATAGGATCTACAGTGATCTATTCATGAGAGATCAGGAGAATGTTTTATGTGGCCCTATGCTTTCTTCACAGAATTTTGGAGTTGGCATATTTTGAAATAATAACAGAGAAAATGTTGCGCCATCTGCAGATGCTCAAAAAATTCTTCGAATATGTAAACAAAAGAGGAGTTGGAGTCAATCCCAATGGACTCCAATGACTCCGATCTACTGAAAATAAACTCAGGTAAGGTGGGAGGGCCCCATGAGACCAGGTGACTAGTTTAAGGTCAAGCAGCTTATTAATCACCAAGTGAGGAGTGCACAGAAACCACTAGTATAATAGAAATAAGAAAAAAAAAATCTTCAGATTTGCCTGGAAAGAGAGAGAAAAGACCTTCCACTCTCATACAGTGATGACTGGTGGGCAGAACACCTGAGTCTCACCTAGGTATTGAACCTGAGACACATGAATCCTTTCATTCATTAACAAATACTGATAGAGTGCCTACACACCAGGTGCTGCTCTTGGTGTGTGTGCTTCTTCCCCAGCAAAGAGGGAACGAGCCTGTCTTTCCTGGAGCTGGCAGTCTGGCAGGACTGGTGGCAGAGAGAGCTGGGACCGTGAAAAACAATAGATGGAATACATATTACAGTACTGTATATCATGTGGTAGGAGGTGGCAGGTGCCATGGGAAAATGAAAGTATGGCTGGCATAGTGGCTATGACGGTGTTTGGCCCAGAGCCCCTCCTCAGAGCCAAAGTGCCCTCATTCCCCAGCTGCTGGGATATCAGTCGCTGGTGGCTTCTAGCAGCCCCCCTCACCAGGAAGTACCCACAGCTTCTGAGAATGGCCTTCCCCAGGATAATGCCCCATTCAGGGTGCAGCCCATGAGCAAGTCTGTCCAATCTGGGGATACAAGACAGCTATTTTTCTCAATTTGGGACACTGCAGGGCTTTCCCAGCTCCAGTGCTCCCTGAAGGGCTGGCGCCAACCTCCATGGCAGCTAGCTACATTGGTGCCAGCTTCTCTCTGCCCCACCCTCCTGTTCCCTCTTCCCAACAGGTGTGTGCTCCATGCATACTCCCCAAGAGCCCACTGCATGCCTCTCTCTGTCTCAGAGTCTTGTTCTGGGGAACGTGATCTGAGACAGTAAGGTAGGAAGATCAGGAGAGAGAGGGCAATGGTTGCCCATCTTAAACAGCAGAGCCATTGCAAACCTCATCGAGAAGGTCGCATTTGGACAAAACCTGAACTCATGACAACATTTTTCAATTAATAAGAACATAATTTAAATGTTCTGGTTTTATTTTTGGTTGCTTATAGTGAAAAACCAACACATATGTCTCTTTCATCAGGAAAACACACGAATGGGCTTTTTGCTTCTGAAATCAGGGCCTAAAACATAGTATGAAAGGAGATATTAAAACCTAGCAAGGTAAATTGCCCCACAATAAAATAAGAATTCTTTGATTCCCTCCGGGCAGCCCCAGAGATAAAGGGCTGGAGTGTCCGGAGGCGAAGGGATAAGGCAACAGTACTAGAGAGAGGTGAGGACCCCAGCAACCTGGTAAGAGGCCTGGAAACTGGCAATGATTTCTAGGAACAAGAGATCTGATATGCAGTTCTGAGTTTCTTCATGTACCCATGCACTGGCTGTCGGACACAATGCCATATTTTCCGGGGACTTGTGGTGGGGAGACAGGTGCCATTTCTACAGGGGGCTATTGCAGAGAGAGGGCCTGTGACTCCCAAGCGCCAAGCCTGAGTTGGGTATTGTAGAAAGAGGAACACAAGCAACCGCCCCAACCAGACCCTCCCTGGCTCATTAGTATTGGCAGGGTGCTGGTCTTTGTGAGGTCCTCTGAGATTCTGGCATGAGTATATTTACTTGACTATTGAAGAAAGAGTAACACCAAAGGCTGTAAAGCCTGGGGACATTTAGGTTACAAAAGAAGCATGCATATTTAGAAATGCTATATATTGAGAGGTATTATCCATTTCTAGTCATAGCAGAAAGTAAAATAAACATATTGGAGTAATGGCAGCAACAGTGAGTAAGACTTTTTAAGCACACTTTCAAATTTTACATTGAGAAAGATGGTGAGCCCATTCAGCCTTTCTTTCAAAATTCAGACTCAGTCTGATGAAAGCTCTTTATTCATGAACACTTTTGTGCATGAGTTGGATTTGATTCCATACATCTCAAACAAAACTCCTTTTCATTCCACCTACTGGTTGGGCAACACTCTCCACGGGAGGAAGACGCTCCTTCCGGAATCCTGCCAAAGACACCCCCACAACCCGGGGGGTGAGGCCTGGTCACCCATGCTTGCATAGAGGGCATGGGCCAGAAGTTGGAGGATGAGGGATACCAGGTCCAAGGAACAAAATGAGCTGGCCCTGCTGTGATTCTAACTTTTCCTTGGTTGGTATTCTACATCCAGAGAAGCAAACAGGAGGTCTTGAACCTTTCCCAAATGGTCTCTTCTTAATAGTTCCATTCCTTAAGAGTAAACTTAAAAAGAAAAGTTCTTAACATAAAGCCACATATGGGCAGACAGAAAGGGTATTGCAGGATACCCTTCTTAATGCTTCCACCTCCAGCATAGCTTTATCAAAACTGTGTTAAAATACACACAAAAAGAAATGTGCTATTGTAACCATTTTAAGTGTACAGTTCAGTGGCATTAAATACATTCACACTGTTGTGCAACCATTCTCACCACTCATCTCCAGAACTTTTTCATCTTCCAAATCTGAAGCTCTATACACATTAAGCAACTTCCCATTCTCCTCCCCATTGCCCCTGGCAACCCCCATTCTACTTTCTGTCTCTATGGATTTGGCTCTAGGAACTGCATAAGAGTGAAATCATACAGTGTTCATCCTTTTGTATAATACCTGGCTCATTCCTCTTAACATAATGACCTCAAAACTCATCTGTGTTGTAGCATGTGTCAAAATTTCCTCCCTTTTAAGGCTAAATAATATTCCATTGTGTGATTAGACCCCATTTTGTTTGTTCCTTCATTTGTTGGTAAACATCTGGTTCGCTTCCACTTTGAATAATGCTGAGTAATGCTGCTATGAACCCTGAACGCTGGTGTACAAATCCCCAGTGCAGTCTTGTTTTACTTTCCCAGGCAAACTTAGGACTTGACAGAGTTTGTGAATGGGTTCACTTTCTTTAGACTAATTATAATTAGTAAGAACATTATTAATTTAAGATAATTTTTTTTAGTGTGGCCTTTCCTATGACTAAGTATCACAGAAAGTAGTTTTGTTTCTGGCACTTGGTGTGTTTTCTGAATGAGTAATTCAGACATTCACAAAACTCTCATGAACGTGAGAGAATGAGTCATGAGAAAAGGACAGCATAGACACCATGATCCACATTTGAGTGATTACAGATTTACACCAAAAACTCCAGTAAGGATAAGTTACTATTCAGCAATGAGTCTGCAAAACACACCCATGGACGTGACTGTTTAAAAGTTAGGAAAGCCCATAATTTCAGCTGCCCCTGAGCACTGAAGGGCTAGGGTTTTGCCACATAACAGGACAAAATGAATGAGTTGGAATAAGTATCTGAGGAGTCAGCTCTGCCTGTGCGTTCTCATCTTGTTGGATAAGATTGTATCTCAGATGGTTAGTGGCAAGGCTTCATATGGGCCAGATGTCACAGAGAATATTTCTTTTCTTTTCTTTTTTTTTTTGAGTTGGAGTTTCACTCTGTTGCCCAGACTGGAGTGCAGTGGCCGCTCCCGGCCACCGCAGCCTTGACTTGCTGGGGCTCCGGCGATCCTTCTGCCTCAGCCTTCCAAGTAGCTGGAACTACAGGCGCGCGCTACCACACCCAGCAAATTTTTTGATTTATTGTAGAGATGAGGTCTCACCAAGTTGCCCAGGCAGGTCTCGAACCCGCGGGCTCAGGCAATCCACTCACCTCAGCCTCCCAAGGCGCGGGATTACAGACTGAGCCACCGAGCCCGGCTGAGAATATTTCACTGCACAATACAGACTGCCTTGTTGACAGCAGTGTCACAGATCAATGTTACTGTCCAGCAGAGAGGACACTTGGCAACTATGAACACTTAGGGCTTCTGCAACCCGGGAGCCAAGACCAGGACCTGCAGTGACTTGACCCTGAGGCAGCTCTGCTTTCCGGCTGCCTCTCAGCAGCTACTTGGCCTCTCATCTTTGCTCTTCCTCACATCTGCTCTTGTTGATCTTTTGCGGGCTTTCCTTTGTTTACCCATTTTGAATAGGGCCCAACAATGCCAACAAGCTTGATTTTCCAGTGTTACCTTTATGGGCTGTAGAGTTTGTTGTCATCTGCCAATGGTGTCTGCATACCTCAAACTCTGAAGGTCTGGTTGGCAAGCTTTTGAACTCATTGCCCAGTCCAAGTCATCTAGTACCCTGTGATGGGTTGGGGGGTGGTTAGGGAGGAAAGATGGGAGGGTGGTGGTAGGAACCCTATGGCATGTAGGACAACCTTTCTTCGAGACTCCGGTGGGCAGCCGGTAAAACAAGTCTGGAGCACTGGCTGAAAGCAAGTTGGATGAAAGGACAGATTGGTTAAAATGAAGAGAGAAACATCCATCCTCACGGCTCATAACCTGGTCCTGTTAGCTTCCATTTCTCCTTGTGCAATACATGGTCCTCTAGACATGACTCATTCACTGGAGAGACTATAAAACCTCCACAGAAATAACGCATTGCAATTTTGTTGTTCTTTTATGGAAGGTCCTTGGTTACATTAATTAATTAGCCAGTTAATTAACTCATCAACCTCCAAATGTCTACTGAGTGCTGACTATGTGCCAAGTACTTTGCTTTGTCCCTTTCCGCTCACTGTACAGAGACTGTCAGAGCCTTGGCTACGCTTCACTTGGGAACTAAGGCAAGAGGCCCTGTACTTGGTGAGAATTCTCCCCTCTCCCAGGCACTGTCTAGGAGCTTGTCATATGTTATCTTGTTTAATCCCCCAGCAACCCCAAGTGTTAAGTATTATATTTTCCCGGTTATAGGGATTAATCCAGGGCTCAGAAAGGTAAGTAGCTTGCCTAAGACACACAACTAGTAAGCGGAACAACTAAAGTGGTGCCCCAGACGGTCTTTTGCAAAGCTTGGGCTTTTTGCACTACTTCTGATTTCCTCATACGGAAGCATACAGTCTTCTTGGTCTTGATTCCTACATTAATCAGGGATCCATAGCCCTGTTGGGGGCAGACAGGAGACTTTTGGTTGAAATACATGTTCCGTAGGTAGGTCTCGAACCTGCTGAAAGAAGTATAACCCAGATGTGTCCACTGTAAAGTGAATTTTAAAAAATATTGTGCCATTCTAATGATTGATCTTTAAAATATATTTCATTTTGTGAGTCTCTAGTGGCTAGAAAGTAAAATATGGAAATGTGCCTGAAAAAAATGATATTCTTTTGCAATGGTTAAAAATGAAAACTTTTAATATTCCTTTAAAATTATTCAAATTGGTCACCAATGGATATTTAAATTTTGTGTCAAATTAATTTTGGTCTTATAATTAAATTTACCTTCATTATCAACTCCTTGGTTCTTAAAGAAAATGTTGCTCTATGCTTTCTCTAAATTTTCTCTAGTTTTGCTTCCATCTGCTTATTTAAAACTGTTTTCATATTCTCTTTTACATAGGAAAATACACATGATTTTAAAATATTTAAGGGCCAGGTGCGGTGGCTCATTCCTGTAATCCCAGCACTTTGGGAGGCTGAGGTGGGAGGACTGCTTGAGCCCAGGAGTTTGAGACCAGCCTTGGCAACATAGTGAGACCTCGCCTTTACAAAAAATTTTTAAAAATTAGCCAGGTATCAGGGTGTGTGCCTGTAGTCCTAGCTACTTGGGAGGCTGAAGTGGGAGGACTGCCTGAGCCCAGGAGGTCCAGGTTGCAGTGAGTCTTGGTGGTGCCACTGCACCCCAGCTTGGGTGATAGAGTGAGACACTGACTCAAAAATAATAATAATTTAAGTAGTGCATTTACTGCAGTGCCTAAAAATAATAATAATTTAAGTCATTTTTGTTAAATCTGAGGGTAAATTAGAAGGTTCAAAATAATTTTGTCATGTTGGTATTTTCAAATTAATAAAATATGCCCCTAATGTTGCTTAATATAAAAATGTTATAAATTAACTGTCATGAAATTTTAAGAGTGACTGAAACCGACGTCACAACCTGAAGATAGCTAAGACTGCAAAGCTGACACTCAAAATTTCAGTGAGGCTGAATCCCTGAGTCAGCATGGAGGTACAGATGGTAACCTGTAAAACAAAAGGTTTGTTCCTCTCTGCTGTGAGACACACAGGACTTTAAATGCTAGAAGTTATGCATGGTTTTTAAAGAAAGTTTGAAAAATACAAGTTGAAAGAAGAAGAAATAAATGTCTACTAGCTGGAGATATGAGAAGGCCCCAGCTTTTCCTCACACCACTTAGAGGACCCCATGTGCCCAAGGCGGCACCATCTCTCACTAAGAGAGCTGTACCCTGGCTGTCACAAATATGAACCATACACTTTCCTCTACCAGATTGATCAGCGAAAAATGGCTTGCAGGCCATATGTGGCCCAACACCTGTGTGTGTGGCCCATGAACTAAGAAAGTTTTTTCCACTGTTAAATGGTTGAAAAAAAATCAAGACTATACTCTCAGCACTTTGGGAGACTGAGGCAGGAGGATCACTTGAGGCCAGGGGTTTGGGAAATATAACGAGACCCTGTCTCTACAAAATAAATAAATTTAAAATAAAATTTAAAAAAGCAAAATAAGAAGATTTTATGAATACAAAAAGTATCTGAAATTGAGACTTTAGTGTTCCTAAATAAAGTTCTATTAGAGGGCCAGATGTGGTGGCTCATGCCTGTAATCCCAGCACTTTGGAAAAGTAGAGGATTGCTTGAAAGCAAGAGGATTGCTTGAGCCTAGGAGTTTGAGATCAGCCTGGGCAATATAATGAAATCTCGTCTCAAAAAAAAAAGTCCTGACTGGGCACGGTGGTTCAGTCTGTAATCCCAACACTTTGGGAGGCCGAGGTGAGAGGACTGCCTGAGCCCAGGGGTTCAAGACCACCTGGGCAACTTGGTGAGTCCTCGTCTCGACAATAAATCACAAAAAACTAGCCAGGTGTGGTGGTGGGCGTCTGTAGTTCTAGCTACTTGGAAGGCTGAGGTGGAAGGATGGCTTGAGTCTAGCAGGTCGAGGCTGCAGTGGTCGTGAGTATACCACTGCACTCCAGCTCAAAAATAAAAGTCCCATTGGAACACAGTCACATGCATTCACTTATGCAGTGTGCTGCTCTTGTGCTGCAGCAGCAAGAGACAAGCTCTTCAGCAGATGATCTAGTTTGGGATGGCTTGAGAAAATTCAAACAATCAGAAAGGATTCCCTTTCCCTCATTCCCACCGGATCTCCTGGTCTACTGGCATCTATACTGTTCTTCCTGGTCTTTTCTCCTGTGATGACGGATGCCCTTTTCCCATTCCGATCAAAGGCCAATCCTACCCTCTCTGGATTCCATCCCACTTGCTTTTTCCAGGAAGCTCTTTTTCTCTCTTTCCTCCACCATCTCTTTTATCCTTTTCTACTAGATTGTTCTTACCAGTATTCAAACGTGCTCCAAAATAATTCCTTAAAAGAGTCCTCCCTTAACCCAGCCAGCACAACTCCAGCTCTGGCCTGTTTCTCTGTTCCCCTCCCTGGAACACTCACAAGTGTCGTCTATGGTCACGGAGCCCAGTACTTCATCTCCCATTCTTCTCCCCATTCTCATCACTCTACCAAACTCTATCCCGGAAGGGCTACTTTGTAGCCAAAACCAGAGGTGATGAGGTGATGTCTGTCTTAGTCCATTCTGTATTGCTCTAAAGGACCACCCGAGGCTGAATAATTTATAAAGAAAAAAAGTTTTTATTTGGCTCACAATTCTGCTGGCTGGATAAGTTCAAAATTGGGCATCTGGTGAGAGGCTCAGGCTGCTTCTACTCATGGCAGAAGGTGAAGGGGAGCCAGGGTGTGCAGAGATCACAAGTTGAGAGGGGAGGCAAGTGAGAGAAGGGGGGGTGTCAGGATCTTTTTAACAACCATCTCTCGTGAAAACAGAGCTAGATCTCACTCACCCCTGAAAGAGGGCTTTCATCTATTCATGAGGGATCCACCCCCACAACCCAAACACCCCCCAATAGGCCCCCACCTCCAACACTGGGGATCAAATTTCAACCACAGCAACTTCTCTTTACTAGTCCACAAGCTTTCAGCAACATTTGATATAGCTGACATTCTCCTGTCTTTAAATTTTCCTCTTCTCTTGGTTTTAGTATACCATACTTCCCTTGCTTTCCTTCTAACTCACTGGTCATTCTTTACTGGCTCTTCCTCCTCAGCCCAGCCTCTAGCTTTGTCTTGGGATGCTTTTCCTCTCTATGTGGCCTCTCCAGATTATTCCAACCAGTCGCTTGTTTTAAAAACCATCGACACTGCAAATAACTCTGATGCCTCCCTGAGATCCAGACTCCAGAGTCACTTGACTCCTCACTTGACAGCCTCGTTGGGACATCTAACAGGCATTTCAAACATAAAACAGTCAAAATAGATCTCTCAGTTTTCCACCACAAATCTGTTCCTACACTAGTCTTTCTCGGCTCAATAACTGGAACGACAATAGATTCAGTTGTTGAGGCCAAAAATCAGGGAATCATGTGAGTTTCTTCTCTTTTGATTCAGTATTCCCAGCCTTTCCTGATCCCAAGTCTGGTTCATCAAGTCATGCCAGCTCTTCCTTTAAACTAGGTCCTGAATTCATTTCCACTGTTGCCACCCTAGTCCGTGTCCCATCCCTCACACTGAGATCCAGACTTCAGAGTTACTTGACTTCTCACTTGACAGCCTCGTTGGGATATCTAACAGGCAAATACTGACTGTTCTCTTCTCAATCACATCAAGAGAGGAAGCAAGGGAGAGAGGAGGAGGTGTCAGACTCTTTTTTAACAACCAGCTCAGTCGGGCTCGGTGGCTCAGCCTGTAATCCCGTGCTTTGGGAGGCTGAGGTGAGTGGATTGCCTGAGCCCACAGGTTCGAGACCCACCTGGGCAACTTGGTGAGACCTCATCTCTACAATAAATCAAAAAAATCAGCTGGGCGTGGTAGCGCGTGCCTGTAATTCCGGCTACTCGGAAGGCTGAGGCGGAAGGATCGCTGGAGCCCAGCAGGTCAAGGCTGCGGTGGCCGGGAGCGGCCACTGCACTCCAGTCTGAGTGACAGAGTGAGACTCCAACTCAAAAAAAAACAAACAAAAACAACCAGCTCCTGGGAGAATAGAGTGAGATCTCACTCACCCCTGTGAGAGGGCATTAATTTATTCACCTTTGCACCCATTCTCTCAGCATGGCCAATCTCTCAAAACATACCTTCTACACTCTCTCACTCGCTTGTTGCACTCTAACCTGTGTCCATTCCTTGACTATGCAAGATCACTCCCTTCTTGGGGATTCTCATTGTTTGTTTCCTCTGAGGACTCTTCCCTCTGGCTCAAATTAAAGCAGACCCTCTACCTCATAGCCTTTTAGAAATTTTCTTCCTTAGGACCATCACTCTACAAATATATCTTGGGAATTGAGTTCTTTACTTGTATTTTGTCTTTCTCTTCTGGAATGTAAAAACAGGAACTTCTCACATTGTTTTTGCTTTTAATCAGTACTCTAGGCTGGGCATGGTGGCTCCTGGATTATACCTGTAATCCCACTTACTTTAGGAGGACAAAGTGAGAGAACTGCTTGAGCCTAGGAGTTCGTGACCAGTACTCTAAATAGTAATTGATTTTAGTTTCAAGACTATCATATTTTTTGTCCTCTCTGTGCAAAACTTTTTTTGCATGCTGCAATTTTATAATAGTTTTGCATCCTACTTTTTTCACTCAACATAAATAAGAATTTTTGCATGTTATTTAACCATATTCATAAACATCCTTTCAATTATTGTAGAATACTACATTCTGCAGCTATTTCACTGTAATTTGACATTTAGGCCATTTCTAATTTTTCACAGTTATGAGCAGCATGTCCATTCATTCTTGTGAATGTGTGTGTGTGTGTGTGTGTGTGTGTGTGTGTGTGCACGCGCTTGTGTTGCCCTGTTTTGTCTGTGCCACTGGACATGAACGGATGGAGGCCCATGAAACTGTAGCATCCTTTCAGAGTTCTGCGCACCTGGTCTGGCGTGCTTAAGAGAATAAAGCAAGTCTAGAGCGCAATTAGCATTTGAATTAGTGACATGAGGATAAACAGGTGATTATCCCATTTAACAGCTGTTGAATGGTGTTAAAGAGACACTGTCTGACAGCTTGAGCTTCAAATGTAGGGTTTATCAACAAATGATTAAGAAAAATGGTTTTTTAAATAAATGAAACTTGGATTTCCAAAATGAAGTCCTTTCAAAGTGCTTTAAACCAAACTAAACTGATTCAAACTCCTAAACCAAGTTGCTTGTTTACAAAGTGAGCAGCACAAATAATCACGTTTCATACTTCTTGCCTTTTGTCTGAGGAGCTCAGAGTGATTTACAGATATTCTTATAATAGCTTTTCAGGCAGGCAAGGAGCACTTATAATAATGATTCTGTATTTGCATTTTGCCCAAGGGGGAAACTAAGTCATAGAACTGGCCATGGAATTTTCACAGAGTCACAGAAGTAGAAGAGACAAAATTAGAATTCACAGCTCCAGATTTGAAGAGGCAGTTTTTAAAATAACATTTTTTTTTCTTGGTGAAAACTGTATTGAGATTTTTAGAGTTAGTAACAGGTGAGAACATTTTTATTGTACATGATGTTTATCTTGACAGTTTGCCTTTAATTACCTATTTCGGATTAGAGTTGTGGGAACCTTTGCAGTCGGAGTTGGCAGGGGCCTGATGGAATGAATTAGTATACTACTTGCTTTGTTTTCATGTAAGTTTATGCTTCTTGACTTTTTTGCCTTAAGTTTTGGGTTCATGGATTTAGGGTCAACACAGAATTACAACTAGTAGTCTAGGTCTTCCAAAATTTCTACAAAACTCAGCAAAACTTTCACTGAGCCAGCCTTCTTGGTGAAGAAGCAGCAAAACCTTCTTAGCAAAAGAGATGCTAGGAAGAGTGTGACTTTGATAAATGCAAATACCATTTTCACCCTGTGTCTGCATGTGTTGGACATCCCAAATACAAAGAACCAAGCGGACATAGATAGCACACCGCTCTATTGGGCTTTGTTCTCTATGCAAAATTTTCCAGTGTAGCACTCAGAAACAAATGTTACTTATTCCTTACACACACATAGCAATAATGTTTTTCCTGTCAAAGAAATAAAAATTATCTTTTAGAAAGCTAATCTCTTAAAAACTATTAGTGAAAAAGTAGAAGTAGATAACTCACAAAATACAGCACTAATTTTTTTTCTCTTTACCAATCAGGTAACTTATGATTGTGTTGGGATCTGAGCGTAGATTAATGAACTCACTTGTCTGTGCTTAGGTTAACCTGCTTCTGGTTCATGATTTGCATATATGTAAACCACCCCCTTTCATTTCTTCATGATCAGCAGGATGGTCCAAGGGTTAGATCGTCCTAAACGATAATCTGGTGCCTATTTGCTTGTAAGAGAGAACTCTTCTCATCTGTTGTACCTTTTTGGAGGTGATGGTTGTGAAGAGGAGGGCGAGGATAGGGTTGAATTAGGTTACACAGACTTATTTATTGTATGTATGGCCCAAATATTGCATGGGACAAACCTAAAGAAAAACTCATTGCTTCTCTGAAGATCAAATTCAATTGGACTTTTTTTTTTTTTAATTTGCTAAATCAGGTCAGCTAGGCAGGACAGTGCTGGACTCTCTACAAGCCAGGCATCCGGGGAGTTTTCCCAGCGTGCTCTGCAGAAGCACAGTGGCTCTATTCTGCTAGGTTTGGGCCTAGGTTTGAGACTAGCATGCGGCCCCGATGGAGGCTGCCTCTCTCCCCCTTAGAAAGATGGGGGTCGCAACAATTCACCAAGATCTGCGTTCAACCTAATATTCATGAAAGTTATCGCTTTCAATGAACCCTGGCAGCCACCCTTGTTATCTTTACTCACGAATGCCTCCAGGCCCAGGCAAAGCGGTGGGGGGTTTGGAAAATCTGGCCCGTGGAGCAGTAAGACCTTCGCTCTCCGGCCAGCTATTCTGGAAGGGCTTTTTCAGCAAGTAACGAATGTGGCGAGTGAAGTTTTATGCCCTGAAGGATGCTCACGCTGGTAGGAAGCTTCTCAATGTGTTTCCTCCATGGGTGCTGGGGCTTTTGTTTTTCAGCTGTGCTTTGCACTGGAGCTGGAAAGTTAACTCCCCCACAGTGAACTTCCTCTCCGTCTATAAACTGACCCCTGGTGGTTGCTATAGCAACTGCAAAGCTAGCATAATGAGCTGCTTAAAGGCCCCTTCCCAAGGCGGGGCTGCAAGCTCTCTGGAGAGAGCGCCAGGGGGAGGAAAACCATGTCCTGGAAAGTGCTCTTGGGGAGAGCTGGAAACCTGCGGAGCATCCAATCCCCGCCCCTCGCCCCGCCCCGCCCCTCTCCTCTCACCTCTTGAGTTCCCACCAGCCCAGAGAGGAGACAAAGGATGTGGGAGGGCAGCAAGCCGGGGCCTGCCTTTGACGCACGGGGCTTGAGCACCAGACGGCGGAAAATGAAATCTAAACATTTACCCAGAGCCCTGGGCTAGAATGTGCCAGCCTGACCCTGGAAAACAAATAACCAGTGTCACCGCCACACCTGCCACAGGCCTAAGATACCATTGGTGAGAGAGGAATGGGCTGCGTGGCCCTCAGCTACTCCCAAGTGTAATAATAATTCAGGCAGACTGAGAGTGGTGCTGCTTGCATTTATTTCCTTACTTCCTTCCTTCCTTCCTTCCTTCCTTCCTTCCCTCCCTCCCTCCCTCCGTTTTGTTATTATGAGACGAAGGTAGCTCTTGCGCTCGCTCTCTGTCTCACACACACACACACACACACACACACACACACACACACACTTTTTTCCTCTCCAGGAACTTGGCTACTGCTTGCAGGAAACTTTTTGATCATAATAGTGCTAGCTAGGATTATTTTCAGCTTTCTTTGGTTAACTCTCTCTCACCTGCATCCAGGTTGCTTTAAAAATGTTTTGTACGTTAAATATGAACTGTATGAGGCATGTGACACCATAACTGCCTGTGAACCTCCTAAAAAGATGATCCAAGTAAGCCAGTGAAGAGTGCAAATCCGGAACTGTTTCTGTCTTTAACATTGCCAGTATAGGTTCTCATTTCTTTCCATGAAAATCAATGTTTTCTCAGTCATTTTGATAGGAAATTTAGTATAATGAACGATATTTACTCATATATTAATCATGTTTATGATATTCCTAACCTCAAGTGTTCACACATCTATTATTTTATTAGAACCTTACAACAATCCCCAAAATCATATAGGGCAATTTATATCACAAATTAATTCTTCAGATGAGGACATTGACATTAGGGAGATTAAATGTCTCTATTTCAGGGAAATTATGGGTTGAAAACTTAGACTATCAAGGATTTATCAAAGTGTGAGCTGTTATTATTTCCAGGATAGCATATCCCCTGTATTTATATGAATCTAGGTAGCAAATAACATTTCTGTAAGCTATACTTTACTCATAAACTATAAGGTCTATATTTACAGAGTATTTTCTTCCAATATCTTCTACCTAGTATCATTTTTTACATTATCTTTTTATATAGGTGACCGGCTCCTATTTTTAAAATTTGACTTCCAAGTCTCACTTGGTCTCCACTTTATCTGGCATTAAACTACTGTCAGCATTTTCCTTTCAAGCCATATTGACAGCTGTTGCCCAAGGTTGGCCTGCTAGAAACCTATTCTTCTTAGTTAGAAGCGATTCCAGACCCCATGATAGTTCTTGCTTTCTCCACAAAATTTCCTCCCCCTGCTTCTCCTCCTCCTCTTCCTTCTTCCTTCTTCTTTTTTTCCTTTTAAATTAAGTTCTAGGCCACAGTATTTGTGGTATCTTCTGTAACTGCCAAGCTCAACCTCTCCCTGGTAGGTGGGCCATGCTTTTGAGAGATTTTTAGTAAAATAAAAGGAAGGAAATCTAGACTGACAGTGCTGTTTCCTCAGGGGAAATAGGGACATTTATGAAAATAAATTATACTTTGGAGCCCACCCTATTCTTGTAACTGTTCAATAGTGGCAAGAAATGGTGGCCTTCTTCTACCAAATATAGTTTAAGATTCCCAGGGATGTTAAAAGCGGCCTCTTTGGGTGGGGTGGCTCACAAAATCAAGGAATGCATTCCTTTCAGGGAAACAAACTTGCAGTTTTCACCCCTAAAAACAAGGAACTAGATTCTGATGGATCCTGTCCCTCCTTTGGGACAGGATTTGTCTCTTTGTCATCAGAAAGTGTCAGGAGGCCAGGCATGGTGGCTCATTCCTGTAATTCTAACATTTTGGAAGTTGAGGCAGGACGATTACTTGAGCCCAGGAGTTTGAGACCAGTCTGGGCAACTTAGTGAGACCTTGTCTCTACAAAAAAAAGAAAAAAAAAATTAGCCCTGTGTGGTGGCACACGCCTGAAGTCCCAGCTACTCAAGAGGCTGAGATGGAGAGATAGCCTGAACTCAGGATGTTAAGGCTGCAGTGAGCCATGATCATGTCACTCTACTCTGGCCTGGGTAACAGAGTGAGACCTTGATACCTGCACACAAACAAAGTGTCAGGAGTGTTGAAGTTTCCACAGAGATTACATGTTCTATTCCCCAGGCCTAGGGTTCTTCTCTGATGACATAAACTTTTCCAAGCCCAATTTATTTCTTTTATTTTTTGAGTCACCATCTCATTCTGTTACCCAAGTGATGGCTTACTGCAGCATCAACTGCCTGGATTCAGGCGATCCTCCTGCCTCAGCCTCCTGAGTAGCTGGGACTACAGGCCTGTACCACCATGCCAGGCTAATTTTTTAAGTTTTTTGTAGAGACAAGGTCTTGCTATACTGCCCAGGCTGGTTGAACTCCTGGGCTCAAGCCATCCTCTTGCCTTGGCCTCCCAAAATATTGGGATTATAGGTGTGAGGCTTTACCAGCCTAATTTATAAATATGGATGCCTCCTTCCCCAGGTCCAGGACACATAGAGATCATTAATAGAAACTACATTTGCCACATATTAAAACGTCAGGGTTCCTTCCTTTGTCAAACCTGTGTGGTAACAGCTGTACCTTTACTCACTCTAGACTAGCACTGTCCAGTAGAAAGAAAATGTAGCCGGGCTTGGTGGCTCAGCCTGTAATCCCACACTTAGAAAGGCTGAGGTGAATGAATTACCTGAGCTCGCGGGTTCGAAACCCACCTGGGCAACTTGGCAAGACCTCATCTCTACAATAAATCAAAAATTAGCCGGGCATGGTAGCGTACGCCTGTAGTTCCAGCTCCTTGGAAGGCTGAGGCAGAAGGATCGCCGGAGCCAAGCAGGTCGAGGCTGTGGTGGCTGGGAGTGGCCACTGCACTCCAGTCTAGGTGACAGAGTGAGACTCCAACTCAAAAAAAAAGAAAATAGAAAGAAAGAAAATGTGAGCCATATATATAACTTTCAATTTTTCAGTAGCCACCATAAGAAAAAGTAAAAAGAAACAGGTGATCCTCCATACAAGATAGACAAATGGTCAATAAGCACATGAAAAGATTCTCAACTTTGCTGATCACTAGGGAAAGGCAAAGTCAAGCCACAATGGACATTCCACCTCACACTCATCAGGACTACTATTTTAAAAATTAAAAAAATAAAGTAACAGAAAATGACAAACCTTGGTGAAGATGTGGAGAAATTGGAACCCCTGTTTATTGCTGATGGGAATGTAAAATCGTGTAGCTACTGAGGAAAACAGTATGGTGGTTTCTCAAAATATTAAACAGAGAATTACTGTATGATCTAGCAATTTCACTTCCGGGTCTACACATAAAAGAAATGAAAGCTAGAACTCAAACGGACATTTGTACACTCATGTTCAAATAGCATTATGCACAATAGCCAAAAAGCAGAAGCAACTCCAGGGTTCAACGACAGATGAAAGGATAAATACAATGTAGCAACACATAACATGGGATATTAGTCAGCCTTAAAAAGGAAGGAAATTCTGACACATGCTATAACATAGATGAAACTCAAGGGCAGTATCAGTGAAATAAACCAGGCGCAAAAGATCAAATACTGTGCGATTCTACTCGAAGAGCCTAGGATAGTCAAATTCATGGGAACAGAGAATGTAACAGTTGCTGCCAAGGTTGGGAGGATGGGGAGATTGTTTAATGGGTAGAGAGTTTTAGTTTGGAAGATTAAAGAGTTCTAGAGATGAATGGTAGTGATGGCACAGCAATGTGAATGTGCCTAGGACTATTGAACTGCATACTTTAAAAATGGGTAAAATGGTGCATTTTATGTTATATGCAGTTTATGACAATAAAAAAGGCAAAAATAATTTTATAATATATTACAGGATATTACAGGATATAATATATAGAACCGGGATATTATCAGTTCAGTACATAATCAATGCTAAATAATTATTCATGAGATAGTTTACATTATTTCTTCACACGAAGTCTTCAAAATCCAGTGTGTATGTCACCTTTTCCGTACATCCCAGTGATCACCTGTCAAGTGCTCTGTGGGTCCATGTGACCAGTGGCTGCCATACTGGATGCACAGTTTTAGACAACGTTTAGTGAGAGTAACAGCTATTGGGCTGTTATGGGCTGAGACCCTGAGATGAAGGTCATGGGCTGAGACCCTGAGATGAAGACCATCTGTGAGATAAGAAAAGCCAAACTGTTTTTACTTCTCTGTACTCTCACTCACAGCACATAACTCTTCCATGAGCAGATTTGGAGGTTTTCCCCACATTAACCAATTCTCAGACGCCAGCTGTGTGTCCCACAATTTCATGCAATTCCATCTACCTGGAGATAGCATCATATCCCATAGCTTAAGGGTTCAGTCCTACAAGACTGCCCACAACTTCCGATGCAATCTGTAGGTAGTAGGTCCTTAGATTACTCACAGCTTCTGTCTGACCTGGCTGCAAATCTGAGGCTCCTGCAACCACCTTCTTGGGTTCAATTATTTGCTAGAATGGCTCACAGAACTCAGCAAAGCACTGTACTTACCTTTACAACCATTTATTAGAAAAGATACAACTCAGGAGCAGTCAGATGGAAGGATGCATAGGACAAGGTGGGAGGGCTAGAGCTTGCATACCCTCTCGTATGCACCAGCCCCCGGCACATATGTGTTCCTACCCACCAGACACGAAGCTGCTGAACTCCACATTTAGACATTTTTACAGAGGTTTTGTCACATAAGCACCATCAATTATTAACTTGATCTTCAGCCTCTCTCCCTCCCCAGAGGATAGGGATTGGGCTGAAGGTTCTGAGCTTCCAATCAAGGCTTGGTCTTTTTGGTGACCAGTCCTCATCCAGGAGTCCACCAAGAGTCTCCTCACTAGGACAAAAGATGCTCCTATCCTCCAGGAAATTCCAAGGGATTTAGGAGCTCTGCTGGGAACCAGGTCAAAGACCAAATGTTGGAACAAAAGATGTTTCTGTATTGCTCAGGAAACTACAAGGGTTTTTGTTTTTTACGAGTCCTGTGCCAGGAACCAGGGACAAGTCCAAAATATATATTTCTTACTATAAATCACAAGATCCTACCATCACACTGTGGTCTCTGCAGTAAGGTAGGGCTGCCAGACTGCCAACTTTTCCCTGCACAGGCTGAGAAAGACGTGGGTCACAACCTAGTGTTGGAGACAGGGCTAAGCCTGGACTGAGCGAGCTCTGATCAATCACCCTCAGGTGTGGTTTAGCAGCTAAGGTGAGATTCAGAGCACACCTTGCAAGGTTTACGAGTGGCTAATGGCTGAGCAGAAAAAAAGGGTCCTTAAGAACTGGCAAAATAGAAGGCCAGGGATTTGAGCTGGGGATGGACAGGGCTGGGCAAAGTCCCAGGCAAGCTGGCATCACTATCCCTGAAAAAAATCCTAATATAGTTTATTGACAGATCACACTTTCCTCCCTCCCTCCCTCCCTTTTACATGTATTTTGCGAGTCTCTCTGTAGGGTCTTCTAGGTCTGCTGAAGTTTAATAGGACTGGATGTCCTCCCCTCCCTAGCCCTTGCTCCCTGGGAAGTGTTCTAGGTGTGCTGCTTAGCAGAGACCTGGCGGGCAGTCCTCCCTGGCAAACTGAAGCAGAGGACTGCAGCAGTTCTCTTATAATCACTCTGGCTGCTGTGGGGAAGCTGGCAGGTTTCTGGAAGAGTGCTTGCTTGGAATGCTTAGCATCCTCCTAGACCTCTGACTCTCTGCTGGGGCTGCGGGGGTCTGCACTGCAGTTTTAATCCATGACTGTGAATTCCTGTGCTTCCATTCTCTCATCTGTGAAGGACTCCATCTTGCAACGCTGCCCCATGGCCGGTTAGGGAGACTCCTGTTTTGCATGGTTGTCATCTCTAAAGATGACAATCAGCGGGTTTATTTAAAAGTAGATGATCTCAAACACAACTCTGCCCACTGGCCAGTCAAACATGAATGCAAAATGAATGTCAGTTGTTAGCAGGTTCTGGATAGGGCTTTGTCCAGCAACCCTCAACATGGTGTGGACGAACTATGGAGTATGTATGTGGGGTGTAAATGAGCTATGGAGTATGCCTGTGAGGTGTGTGAGTGAGCTATGGTGTGCGTGAGGGGCATGTCTGAGTGAGCTATAGAGCGTGCGTGTGGGGTGTGTGTGAGCTATGGAGTGTGAGTGTGGAGAGTGTGTGTGTGTGTGTGTGTGTGTGTGTGTGTGCACGCGCGCTTGTAAATAAACGGTGTGGAGTACAGAGAGAAGTGGCTTTGTTTCAGTTTCTATCATTACTTTATGACTTCAGGGTTTATTTCCTCCTCTGGAAGGTCAAAGGCAGCAAACTGTCACCAGCCAGTGACAGCCTGTGGTCTCTGTGCTGGCTGGGGGAGGTAGTTCCAGAGACACAGATGCAAGGATTGTGCTTCTCAGACCTGAAAAGGAAAGTTGCTGGGTGAGAAGGGAAGAGGTGTGGCTACCTGGCACCTATCTGCCCCTCCTGAAACACCACCACACCCGGGGGCTCCTTGGAACTGCACACGGCGGTGTGTTTGCTAGAGCCTCAGGCTCCCTTCTTCCCTTGCATACTCAACAGTCGCTCAGCACGAGGAGGGGCAGGCTAATGGTATTCTCATTTTGAAAAACGTAGGTTTGTTCAGCTGCACAGGCTCTAAGGAGGCCCCTTGGGTGTGCAGACACCAGAGATGGTAATGTCAGTGACCTGGTAGCTGGAGGAGCCCTTCACTCTGTGCAGAGCAAAGTCCCTCCTCCCAGGCCCTGCTCCTGGAACCTGATGCTCGATTGGAATCGCCTGCAGCACTCCACCAGGCCTTCCTCCCGACCGAGGGCCCTGGCATCTACGGGGCAGACTGATACTTCTGCCTGCCTCACGGGAGCACCTTCTCAACACGGGAGGCTGCAATTGGCATTTACAGCGGACAATCCAAAGCGAACAAGGATAACGGCATGGACTGCTGCACTGCTTTTATTCCTCTCTGAGATTAGGCTTTCCACAAAGCCTATATTCACAGAAACACTTAGGATGTGAAATTGGAGCCAAATGGCACCTGTGGGCAGGCTGGGGTAGGAGCGTGGAGGTGGGCTCAGGAGGAGAAGGAGGCAAGGGCCTGCTTGCTCAGTGATTTTGAAGCTGCTGCATTTGTGCAACGACAAGCCAGCTTTTGTAGGCAGGACAGGAGACTAGGCAGGACAGAAGACCAGGCTGGAAGCTCAGGGAACAACGCCAGTCCCAACAGTGGGGCCTGAACTCTAGAGACTCACTACTGTGGCCCATGGGCAGAGGGGACTTGGGGAAACCAGCAACATTCATGAACGGAGCTGTTCAGTGAAGAACCTGAGCTGGGCTCCGTTCATGAATGTTGCTCTTAAGATCCCTCAGGAAGCTGCTGTGTGCTGGGTGGACTGGCTGCGTTTTTTTTTTAAAGCAAAAATATATGTATTATAGACAGCAAAATGTTAAAACTGATCTGTGAATCCTTGGGCCTTCCTCTATTATTTCTGCACTTTTCTACATATTTAATTTAATTATTTCATAATTTTAAAATGTGTATATTTGGCTTGGTGTAGTGGCTCTCACCTGTAATCTAGCACTTTGGGAGACTGAGGCGGAAGGACTGCTTGAACCCAGGAGTTCAAGATCATCCAAGGCAATGTCATCTCTACAAAAATCAAAAAATTAGCTGAGCATGGTGGCACATACTTATAGCCCCCAGCTACTTGGGAGGCTAAGGTGGAAGGATCACCAAGTCCAGAAGGGTGAGGCTACGGTAAGCCAGGATCATGCCACTGCACTCCAGCCTGAGTGACAGAGTGAGACCCCACTCTCTCTCTCTCTCTCTCTCTCTCTCTCTCTCTATTCTTTCTTTTAAAATATATGAGGGGGGGGACCCACCCCAAAACTGGAATTGTGTTTTGGAGGATGGGCCCCCTGTAGTACACTTGGAATTTGCTCCTCCGGATCAAATGGCCAACCAAAGTTTTTATCTGGAAGTTTTTTTTTTTTTTTGAGTTGGAGTCTCACTCTGTCACCCAGACTGGAGGGCAATGGCCGCTCCCGGGCACCGCAGCCTCGACCTGCTGGGCTCCAGCGATCCTTCTGCCTCAGCCTTCCAAGTAGCTGAAACTATAGGCGTGCACTACCACGCCCGGCTAATTTTTGATTTATTGTAGAGATGAGGTGTCGCCAAGTTGCCCAGGTGGGTCTCGAACCCGCGGGCTCAGGCAATCCACTCACCTCAGCCTCCCAAAGTGCTGGGATTACAGGCTGAGCTACCGAGCCTGGCCTATCTGGAAGTTTTGAGAAGGTTGTGGCATGATTTGCAGAAGAAACATCCCAACGTGTGGCAAACAGGTGACATAACAACACACCTGCCCACTCAGTGCTGAGTGTTCAGCAGTTTTTGACCAAAAAAACACAAAAACCTCATGACTCTCATGCCCTACCCTCCTTATTCACCTGATCTTGCCCTGAGCAACTTTTTTGTTTTGTTTCCCCAGATGAAAAACATGCTCAAAGGGAAATGTTTTGCCAATGTGGAAGAGCTGAAACAAAAAAACAGCAAAAGCACTAAAAGTCAAAATGAATGAGTTAAAAAATTTTGAGCAGTGGAAAGAGTGTCTTGATAGATATACTGAATTAAATGGAGACTACTTTGAAGGTGACTGAAGTTTAAACATGTAAGAATAAATGCACACTTTTTAATAAATTCTGTTTACTTTTGGGTCCCCCCCCATTTATATATTTAACAAGAAGGAACTGGGTATTCTTTGTTTAATTTAGCACAAGCTGTTTTGGGAAGTCCATCTTAGCAGTGTGCTTTCAATAGGATGTCCATGGCTCTCCGTCTCAACTGCCATGTGAAGGATTCCAGGCAGGGCCAGGAAAGCTGAGTTTCTCGACTGACAGTCAAAGTTTTGCATCCTCCTCCCCCTTCCCTTGCATCTCTGCAGGGAATCCTGGGGCTGGCCCTGCTGCACCCTCACAGCTCAACTAAATCTAAGATATAGTAGAGGGAGGGAGAGAGAGAGGCCCTGTGCTGCCTGCTTGTCTCTGCTGTAAACAGCCAGCATGAATCATCATCAGGGAAGGCAGCAGTCATCTCTCCCCTGCTTTACAAAGACTGGGGAACTGCAGCGTCTCAGGCTGACCTGCCTGAAGCCACAGAGGGAAGATAAATAACCTGGAGGAAAAACTAGAGTTGAACAGCTCCAGCTGGAATTTAAGGCACACCGCTGGTGCCATGAGCCCTTCTATTCTGGAAAGGGCTTGGCTCTCCCAGTGGAGGACCTGTGTCACCTGCAGGTACAGCTCAGTGGAGCCCTGGCCTGTTGGATGGATTCTTTAGAAGAGTTGCCTTCCAGTACCCACCCTTGCCAATCCCCTGCAGGCTTGTTCTGAAGGAAGGGAGGGACTGGTCGTTTAGACATTGGGAGAAGGTGGCTGGCGGCTCAGGAGCTGGGTTCCAATGCTGGCAGCCGCTAGGAGATGCCAGGGGTCATGTGGCTAGAAGCATGTGGAGTGGGCAGAAGGCAAGGTTTCTAGGAGACTGAATAAGCTTCTGGAATTCCTAACTATTTCTGTTTCCCCTGGACATTCTGCATCCAGGGTATGATCTTGTAATGTGGAAACCTCATTGCTCAACTGTTGAGGAATAAATTGCACTGGGAATAACAGGGTCCTCTCAGAGATTTCCATGGGTCTGATTTAGTGATAAACCATTGCTATAGCCTCAGAAACAGTAGAGACCTCAAGAGATTTTCAAACGGTTGAGTGTGGCTTGGATTTTTTAAAAAGTGCTCTTTTATGAAGGAATTGTATTTTTGTTGTTGAGTCATAGATTTTTAAAATCAAGACTTGAAGTATATTATATCATCACACATCAAATGTTTTCTTCGAGTATGGCTGTCACAGTCCTTGACACCAGTGTCATCCATTATTCAGAGCATTGCAAAGTTGGACAGTGTGGCCTTCTGCTCTGCCAGGGTGCCTGAGGATGGGTTCTCATTGCCGCACTGGAATAACAGCCCTCCTATAGTTTTTGGGGAGAGGCAACGATTCATCGGCCTGGACTATTTATCAGTGGTTTTTGGAGACAGAAAAATGTTATTTTGGTGAGAACGTTTGTTCCACCTTAATTTGCAAGGGATTCGGGGAAAAAAAAGTAGCCACCATGAAACACAACAGTAAATATTTGATTCTTGGGAAACACATTCATGCTTGTGAGAGGATTTCTTCTACATCAAAACTTAGAAATAATTTTCCAGTGGTCCCAATTTTCGTGTTGTCTTCCTATCGTGTGTTTTGAAAGCCCTCGGAGGTGGAGAAGCTGCAGATACTGCGCACGGAAGGTTCCCGCACTCCATGTTTCCTTCCCTCGCAGAGTTCAAAGACGCTGCCGCCAGCCTCGGGCATTGTTCTTGCCTTCCTCACCCAGAGGAAAGTCCCCATGGCCCATTTTCTGAGCAGTGCTTTTCCACTCTTTCGTCATCTATTATTGTGACCTTGAGATGTGCGGACAGAGAAGGCTTTGGCAGGACGTGCTGCACGTAGAGCCAGAGCTGCTGCTATCTGTGCGCTGGCACCACATGCCCGTGGCTGTGGCCGTAGCCGTAGCCATGGTCGTGGCTGTGCTGGTCAGTCTGTATCCTTCTGCAGCCGCCACCCGAGTCATCACCTGCAGGAGCGTGGAGGCTGAAGGGACTGAGTCAGCAAGGAATGTGTGCTTGGAGAAGGGTCATATGTGTGTGAGTGTGTGTGGGGGGGGTGGGACAGAGAGAGAGAGTGTGTGTGTTAGTGCGAGGCACAAGGTAGAGACGGAGGAAAGTGAGAGAGACCAAGACAATCTACCTTTAAAGAAGACTTCAAGCTTGTTGTTTCTGGAACTGTACCTGATAGATCTGATTCTCACCAAAATCAGTTATAAAAAAACTCTATGCACATAAGTTCCTTCTTAATCAAAGGAGAAGAATATGGGACACAGAAGGAAGAGCCTCAGATGTCAGAGAGGAGGAAGGAGTAGTGAGAATGAGAGCAGGAAATGAATGTGCACACAGGGGCTCAGAGCCCTCGAGATTCAGGGCAAGAGGACTGGGGTCACTCTTTGGCCCCCACACTCACGGCCCCTTTCCCTGCAGTCTTGTTCTTCTCCCCCTCTTACCCTGGTTTGCATGGGCAGATGCGCCTGCCAAAGCTTACTTCATTAGATGAAATGAAGGGGAAATCTGATTTGCTGCTAATTGGACTTACTGTAGGCAATTAGGGTTAAGCTGGCATGAGGGAACTATCAGACGCTGGGATTTTCAGTGTTTTTCATCATAGTCCTGGGAAATTCTTGCAGAATTTAAGTGTTTGCAAATCAGGATACTGATTTAAAGTATCAATATTTTAAATCAGTTTAAATCAGGATACTGGCCACCTGGAAATGGCCAGTGCATGCACCACATTTATACATACACACATATATTTGTATATACATATATACACACACTGTATACATAGAGGTATAGTAAATGGTATGGCATATAGACATATCTCCAGGTAAACAAAGGCATTTGATAAGTACACAGAGTGTTTTCCTTTTTCCCCCTAAATTGCCTAATCTTTCATTTTGTCTATAATCAATCATTCACAGTTAATAAAGCTGGATCAAGTGTTCCTGGGACTTCTAGTTTCTTTCTTGAAAGGAATTTTCCATCTGCATGGGGCTTCCGCATGATTTAAATCATCACCTCTTCAACACTGCGGTGATGCTTTTGCTGGGCCACTTTTCACATCCTAGACCCTGCACATTAAAGCAGGTGTGTCTGTTTCACTGTCATCCTTCATTTAGAAATCAACAAGCATTTGCTGATTACTTACTGCTTGGAAAGCCCCATGGATGCTACAAATGAGATATGGTGTGTGTGTGCTATGTGTGTGTGTCTGTATGTGTGTGTGTCTGTGTATCTGTATGTTGTGTATGTGTATATCTATGTATCTGTGTGTTGTGTTTATCTGTGTATGTTTGTATCTGGGTGTCTGTGTATCTCTGTGTCATTGTGTGTGTCTGTGGGTGTTTTGTGTATGTCTATGTGTGTGTCTGCATCTGTGTGTTATATGTGTGTCTGTGTATGTGTTTGTGTATTGTGTCTGTATCTGTGCATCTGTTATGTGTGTATCTGTATCTCTCTGTGTGTATCTGTGTATTGTGTGTGTATCTGTGTATGGGTGTATGTGTATCTTGTGTATTGTGTCTGTGTCTGTGTGCATCTATGTGTTAGGTGTGTCTGTGTGTGTGCTGTGTGTCTGTGTGTTATGTCTGCGTGTTGTGTGTGTCTGTATCTGTGTATATCTGTGTGTTATGTGTGTGTGTGTGTGTGTGTGTGTGTATCTGTGGGTTATATGTGTGTCTGTGTATGGGTGTGTGTGTGTGCGTGTGTGTGTGTGTGTGTGATATGTGTTGTGTGTGTATCTGTGTGGCATGTGTATCTCTTCGTGTTGTGTGTGAGACACCCTGGAACTCAGCTCAGCAGCTTGCTCCCAGACACTGGCATACACAAACAGGCCCAGACACACAGTGAAGCGCTCACTCGTGCTCCACTGTTCTCAGGCCCTTGAGTGACTCCTCATCCACATCCCTCCTGGTCAGAGCCAGCCACCCACTTTCAGGCCAGCAGCTGCCATTTCCATTTCCATTTCCGGCACCCAGCGACCTCAACCAGAGCTGCTGAGGAGAAACACCCAGATGCACTGTACTTAACTGCAGCAGCGTCCGCAGAGTCACCAGGAGGGTGGGGTCTCTCCAAGGGCAGTGGCTCCATGCAAGGACGGCCAAATAGGGGATCCGAAGCTGCTAGGACACAGCACCGCCCCAAGTTTTCTCCTAACAGATATAGTCTTCTCTGATCATTATTCCTTCTGGATACTCCATGGGGAATGCACATTTGCTATGGCTGAACATTTTCCAAGTCACTCTGCTCTAGCAGTGGCTCTGTGTCAGGGCTGGGCTTATTTTGGGAGCTGGGTCCCTGTGTCACCCCCACCCCACAGCAGACTGGCTGTTTTCTGCAACCCCAGGCTGATGATTTGCAGACCTGTTGCAGGGGACATGCAGTGATCAGAGAGACTTAGGGAATGTGGCCTGGGAGGGCAGCCCCAGCCTTCTCTAGCTCTGCCTCCAGAGGGTTGTGGGGAGTGTGGTGGCCTTCCTTCAGCTGCAGGGAATGAGAAGCCTTCCTTCAGACTCTGGCAAACAGTATGTAGGTCCTGAGTGGTCCAATCTGGACAAGGGTCTGTTCTGTCCGGATGATCTGATGCAGGAATGTCCTTGGGTATAAGGACCAGTGTTTACAACTTCTGAGAGGGGACTGTAATAAAGAAAATCTGAAATCCTCCCTAAATCCTGCTCTGTGGACCTCAAGGAACCCAGTCCTGCTGAGGGCAGGACACACTGTGGAGGATATAGAAAAACAAGGCACAGGGCCTGTCCCCAAGGCAGCTGTAGCCTCCTTGAGGTATATCCCTTGGCTTCAGTACCTCCTTCCAATCCTCAAGGAGCAGAACCACCAGGGTTGTGTCCATGCTCTTGTGACTGGTGCTGGGGGATGGCGAGGAGGCAAGTGACCCTTCGCGGCTTTCCCTCTGTGAGCCTCTCTCACAGAGCTGCTCTGTAGCTGTCACTGTTGGAGTCTGTGTTTGAAGATGTCCCTCCTTCTGTTCCTCATGGGTTGTCTGTTTGTGTCTTCAAGACTCACCATCCAAGTGGTCTTTCTTGGTTGTTTGTTTTCAACTTGCCTTATAGCTCTGCTAGGCCAGCCCCTCTAATGAGACTTGAATTTCACTGCCTGCTGCCCACGTGCAGCCATGTTTATCGGTGTTGAGCAGTACTGCTACTTACTTTTGCCAGAATATATAGATAATGTACATATACATATTTATATATAAATTATATACAGTCACACAAAATATGTAATATAGTATCGCATATATAAAATATATAATACATATATATAATATATTTAATGAATGAACATGCAGTGTTTATATAATAGAATATTAATTATTTGATATTTAATATATTTATAAATATTGCATATAAAATATATTATGAGCACAAAATATATATTATATATGATATAAATATATTTTTATATATGTACATATCTAGAATATAAAAAATATTTATTTTATATATTTTACCAGAATATATATAATGTACATATACATATGTATATATTTATATATAAATGATATATGTATATACAATATAGGTACACACACATGTGTGTGTCTGTATAAAACCCCAGGGGTAGCCATCATTATCAGGAGTAGGAAACAGTATTGCTATTCACATAAAGAAAGGATCCCAGGTGTAACCCCACAGAGTTAACACACTGCCCAGCCACAGCCAGGTCTCATAATCAATATAATCTGAGATAAAAAACACTGCCTAGAAGAATAGAGAAATACAGACCAAGTTTATAAGGGTCCCTAACTAGTGACTGGGATCTCCTGAACGGTTACATCACCTTATTTTACTGACAGCTGAACCAGCAGCCACCACGTCATCCCCCTCTTTTGACCATGCCCTGTCTGTCTCCATAGTTTTCAGGGTTTCCACTGTGAAAAATGTGCAACCCAAGCAATGTGCCATTATTCAGTCCACTCTGGTAATTCACTATCAGTGTCCATTTTCCCTTCAAATATTTTATTTATTTATTTATTTATTTATTTTAGTTGGAGTCTCACTCCATCCAGACTGGAGTGCAGTGGCCGCTCCCGGCCGCTCCTGGCCACCGCAGGCTCAACCTGCTGGGCTCCGGCGATCCTTCCACCTCAGCCTTCCAAGTAGCTGGAACTACAGGCGCGTGCTACCACGCCCGGCTGATTTTTGATTTATTGTAGAGATGAGGTCTCGCCAAGTTGCCCCGGCAGGTCTCGAACCCACGGGCTCAGGCAATCCACTCATCTCAGCCTCCCAAAGCGTGGGATTACAGGCTGAGTCACCGAGCCCGGCTTAAATATTTTATTTAATTACCTGTGCCCCGGTACTGTATTTCACTGATTCTGAAATACACATTGTTTTTTATTTTAACATTCCTTAAATGAAAATACACGTGAGATTGGTGGTGTATCATGATTCGTCAGGGTTTATTTCTTAGTGGCACACCAAATAATGGTCCTGTTGATGGTATTTAAGATTATCTTGAGAATTCCTGAACCAGTGACAGTGGTTTTAAAAACTCTCTTCCTAACTAGGGGGAGAACACAGCCTCCCTTCTATCACTTAAAGAATGCAGGACTCCCTTCGACTGTCTACTCCAAGTGCACTTGACTCTATCTTGGTGGCTATGGCTTCAGTCCTTTCATTTCCTACCTGGTGTTGGCTTCCTGGCCTGGGTCTTCCTTTGACTCCGATAAGGCTGCCTGTTCACCTGAATCCTGGCTTCACCTCTGGTCTCCATCCTCTGCTACTTCCTGGCTCCGTGCTCTGCAACCTGCAGACATTCATGTGTCTGCAGACATCCAGCAAGTCTCTCAGACCCCCGTCACAGGGATCCAGCCCGCCTGCTTGCCAGGGAGAGGTGTTCTGAAGAAGGACACAAACTGTCCTTTTTAGTTTTGTATCTTAGCACTTTGCCCAGTTAGTGGCACGCAGTAAGGACTCCATGAATGTTTTCACAATCCATCCAACAAACAACAGATTCATTGTTTTTTCCCACATGTAACATATAGGTACAGAACATTTATTTTTTTTTTCCACGACAAGAAGGAGCTCTGGCACAAAGCCATCCCGTGCCGGGCTGGCATCTGGTCTTGAGAGACATTTGTTGGATTTTTTTCTTTCTCTTGTGGTGCTTTCATCTTTTTTTTTTTTCCTGCCCCTTTGGCTGAGATGGGAATGTGGCTGGCATTGCCCGGGGTGTGCGTGGGGTGAGGTGAGACACATGTGTTTTATCGCTCTCTTTCAGCATACCTGGCCTAGTCCTGAAATTTCCAGTTTACCTGAGGCAGGTCCAGGTTTGTGGCTGAGCCTGAGCTGGAGCCGGGTGAGGCTCCCCCAGCATCTGTCGTCCTTCCAGCTCATTCTGGACGAAGGCTGTTTGCATCCTGGTCCCTTATCTGGGTCAGGCTCACTTCTGGCTTTCATCTAACTCCTTTGTAAAGGTTGTGGCTCTGAACCTGGTTAACTCAGTAAGGGCAACTATTCTCCTATTATGATAATCGAGCTTCCGGGTGAATGGAGTGCTTCCACCACGCTAGAGGGCTAAGGAGCACTGAAGAGGCCAGGTCCCTGCTCTCCAGAAACCTAC
>NW_007246552.1:508607-530442 GCF_000164805.1 Carlito syrichta
TTTATAACAGAAAATCTAGTTAACTTTTCAGTAGTAATGTGTTATTTTTAAATTGCATTAATAAAAAATATTTGGAAAAATTAAAAATGTAGTCTCTTGATTTTAGAATGATATTAAAATAGTTTTGTATAAGGAATAGCTATGAGTTAGCTCATGACCAAATTCACTAAGTGCTCTTAAAATAGCAATTCAGGTAAAGAAGATGGAGGGCTATGTTTGTTTCATCAAAAGGCCACACTTTCCTAGCAGCAGGTACATGCAGGCAATGGTAGAGAGACGCAGGTGTCATTTTATGCATTTTCATACAGTGCAAATATTTAGAAATTGAATAATTCAAAGTTCCCCCACCCCCACCCCACACTCAGCTGCAGGCTAGGAGCAGGACAGGCCGTGTAATTAATATGCTGCTCTTATAAGGGGCCGATTGTTCCCAGTGATTATGGATGATTTTTTTCATGAATATTCACTTTTATCCAGATTTTGGTGTACTAGTTCAGATTTCTTCTAGAAAACAAGGGCTGCCAGTGTTGGTGGAGGAGGTGCTAGTCTTTACTTTTTGAAGTTAGGGGCTGAGGAAGGAGCTCCCATTGTAATAGCCCTAAGACTGCGCCATGGGGGATATTTCACAGTGGTGTGCTATGGCAGACCAGTCTGGGCTCCTGTGGGCCGACTTTTAAATCTTCAGAAGTTTTGCTAGCTGGTTGGCCATGTGTGAGTATTTATACCAGGGAAGTCAGCAAACACCACTTCAGGGCTTTTTCTCCCTTCTCTCGAAGAACCAGCTTCCCAGCACCCAGATGATATCCACACCGAATAGAGCAACCAGGAGGGATATGGCTGGATAGTTATCTTCCTTTTTTTTTTTTTTAAAAAGCCCTGGATTTAGCAAGGAATACGTACTCATAATGGGGCCAGAAGGGAGGCACACAGTATGAACTAGTCCAAAACAAGGTGAAGAACCATGCGAGAAAAACCACACCAACCTTGGAGGTGAGATGTTGGTACGCAGGTTGAAACCATGTCCTATTGTGGCCAGTGATCAGCTAAGGGACTTCCCCTTCAGCTGAAGGAGGTTGACCCAGAAAGATTACACACCCCCCTTCCACCCTAGGGCACAAGAGCCACCCCCTTGCCTCAAGGTGAAATACCTGTGGGAGGGTTATAAGCTGCTGGTATTTAAGACATCAGCTTCTTTCAGGTTTTCCTAATTGAGGACAATTAGGCAAATACCTGAGAATAAAAAAACATTAACACTGTAATGAAACCAGAATATTTTGGATTTTTTTCCCTCTGTGGAGCAAACCCTGCAAGCCCTCATTTCCAAGAGCTGAAGCAACAAAGGGGAGACCTTCTCCTCTCCCACCTCTATCACCAGTGCCCAGTGAGACAACATTTTGGTGTGAAAAAATGAGTTTCTCATACACCCTTAGCTGTCCTTATCAGCAATTCCTTTTCCCAATTCAGATCCCTTGCGCCAGCCTGTCTTGTACAGAGGGAGGGGCTACTTCTGAAAGACAGTGCAGGGAATGAGTCCCCTAGGAGGTGGCACTGGAGCTAGGACTGAATGGCTAGGGAGAACCAGCCCTACCAAAGCTTGAGGGAGTAGACAAAAAGTCCCCCAGCACATCCCAGGAATAAAAGGGAGGTCCAGGGGACAGCCTCAGCTGGTGAGAGAGGGACATGGGATGAATAAGGGGAGGAGCTCTGTGGGTTCTTGTCAGCAGTGGTGAGGAGTCCAGGTTTTTTTCTAAGTACAAAAGTCTGTAAGCTGGGTGTGGTGGCATCTGCCTGTAGTCCCAGCACTTTGGAAGGCTGAGGTGGGAGGATTGCTTGAGGCCAGGAGTTTGAGTCCAGTCTGGGCAACATAGTGAGACTCCCATCTCTAAAACAAAAATCTTCAAGTCCCTCACCTTGATGAGGCAGTCACTAATCTAAGTGACTTCCAGAGATTTCCCCCAGAGACCTCCCCACTCACAAATACTTTTATATAACAGTGACTAAAACTGGTATTTCTTTCCAAACATATATAAAAAATGAATCATTCACAAACGCTCACTTCCTCCCTCACAAGACTGGTGATATGTCTAAAGGGTCTCAGAAATATGTACACAGCAGTGACTCAGCTGCATTGTGTGGTTAAAGTAAATGTGCTAGGCCCACCCACCTATGCCTCTCACAGGAACACGCCTCAAAATGATACTGAACGCTGCCTGACATCTCAGTGTTCCAGAGTCATGTTGGTTTCAAATGGCACCCAAGTGTCAGGTTGGCCTGATAGGAGCCTCAGGCACTGGGACCTGGTGGGGCAGGGGGAAGCAGGATCTCCCTAGAGCATCACACTATCCCAGTGGGCTGTTCTCCCAGAAAACACAAAATGGAGTCTGATTTTCCGGCTCCCAGCCTCCAGAAATGGACTTAGAGTCTCCAAAAAGTTGTTTTTATTTAGATGAGTCGGTAGAGAATGTCTGAATGGAATTGTGCTCTCTGATTCAGTCAGTGATTGCTATTGAAGTCAAACAGTCTGACTGTTATCCTCTCTTTCAACAAAGTGACTTCTTGAATGCCTCCCAAGAGCTCAGGACTGTTTTACTGCTGAGGAAACAGAGACAGAAGACCACCTTTCCTGGCTGGAATGGACAGTAACACTCATGAATGTGTTGATACAGATTTCTTACACTCAGTATTGTGGTCTAACACATCAGGGAGGAGCTCAAAGAGAGGGACATCAGATACAAAACATGTTCCGAACTGCCAGAGTAAGGAGTCTTTAAGTGAGCCCTTGAGAGTTGAGGCCAAAGAGGCCAGGTCCTGAAATACTTTGGATTCGTCTTAAGGAGTTTCGCGGATAGTGTGGAGGTGGTGGAGTCATAAAAGAATTTTAAGTAAGGGAGTCACATAAACACACATACATTATAAAAGTATGACTGTGGCTGTGATAAGTGGGGAAAGGAATAAAGACTTAGCTATCATCGATGCGCAATAAATTACATTTAAAACATAGTGACCTAAAACAACAGCACATTTTGGTGGTGGGGTGTGGGGAGGGTTTCAGGATATCTGGAGCTGCTTAGATGAGCAGTTTTGGTTCAGGGTCTCCCAGGAGGTTGCTATGAAGATGCTGGCTGAGGTTTGAGTGGAGCTGAAGCATCCATTTCCATGTGGCTCCCTTTCGTAGCTGCCGTGATGGTTGTTGGCAGATCATCAGCTCCGTCTCCATGCGATCTTTACCACAGGCTGCTTGAGTGTCCTCGTGACATAACAGCTGGCTCATCTCAAGATAGGTGACCAAGAGAGCGAGCAAAAGTGGCTATGTGTTTTATGATCTGACCTCAGCAATCATATACTGTCATTTTGTTACACAGTGTAATGTCTACATGACATAGCTGGATTTCTACCCCAGCCTAATGCTGTGTCTCTTTAAGACAGAGGAAGGCCTACAGATAGAAGATCCTCCTTGATCAGATCAGCTGAAACCCATAGGTTCCAAGATGGTAGCTTGCTTGACCACTGAAGAACTTCTAACCTAATTATAATCGACTTTCCATGTTGAATGACACTCCTACCAGTGCCACAGCAGTTGACAATCACCATGACGATGACCGGGAAAAACCATAAAGACAGAAGAAAGGCAATGCTCTGGTTCCTGAGAAATCCACAGCCCATTCCCAGAAAAGACATGAAATTCCTCCCTTCACTTTCTTTCCTTTTTTTATCGACTCTGTCACCCAGGCTGGAGAGCATTGACATGATCATGGCTCACGTCAGCCTCTACATCCTGGGCTCAGGCAATCCTTCTGCTTTAACCTCCCAAGTAGCTAAGAAAACAGGCACATGGCACAATGCTCGGTAAATTTTTTTGATTTTTTTGTAGAGATGTGGGCTTGCTGTGTTGCTCAGTCGGCCTCAAGCAATCCTCCTCAACCTCCCAAAGTGCTGAGATTACAGGCCTGAACAACCGCACCTAGACCCTCCCCTCACTTTTAATGTCCAACCTCTTCATTAAAGAGACTCTGTATTTTAACCCCCTTACCTTCCACCTGGTAGGAAGTTGATTTGTGAACAGTGTTCCTGTTTCTCCATTCTGTGGCCATAGAATAAAAGCCTACATTGCTTCATATCTACTTTTGGTTTAATATATTGGCTTGGAGGCACAAGACAGGAAAGAATCCCATTCTGGGGGTAGAGCTGACTGAGCAGGTAGACATTTCAGCCACGTTTTGCTAAAGGAGATTCGTTACATCTAGTTCACATAGCTGGATTTCTACCCCAGCCTAATGCTGTGTCTCTTTAAGAAAGAGAAAGGCCTACGGACAGAAGATCCTCCTTGATCAGATCAGCTGAAACCCATAGGTTCCAAGATGGTAGCTTGCTTGACCACTGAAGAACCTCTAACCTAATTATAATCAACTTTTCATGTTGAATTCCATGTTGAATTATCCTTCCAGGGTAAAGGATTCTATTCTACCTCTTGACAGGAGGTATGCCAAAGAACTTGTGGATGTCACTTAGATATTCCTTTGTGGAAGTTTTGAAATGAGAGGTTATTTTATGAGTCAGGTGAAAAGAAAATAGGGTTATAATCTAACCCTCAAGAAATGAGAATAGGGCACAGATGTGAGAGAGATGAGGGTGCTGGGCTCAATAGAATTTGGACACTACTTGCACTTAGTCCACACTGGGAGGAATCTAGACACAACCTGCAGGAGCAAGAGTCTGCTAAATGTGAGATGCCTTTGCACAGAGAAGTGGCCATTTCAAACAGGCAGTCACACATGTGAGTCCGTGGGGTTAATCAGGGGTTTGTAATTGTTAAACCCACAGATGTAGATAGGATCACTTAGACAAAGGGGTTGGTGGAGAGTGGCCATAGGATTAAAATACGGGAGTAGAATGTAGGAGAGGACACTTACTAATGCCGTCAGGTAGTACTGAAGCCCTTTGGGTGGAGGTGATGGTGCATTTCCTCCGGTGACTGCCTGCTTAGGTAATGGTTACTTCCAGTAGAGTTCCCTGCTTGGTTGTGGGTTTGATGACAATAAATAGTGTGAAGACTTTAACTTCTGTGCCTCAGTTTTATTATATGAAAAAGGGCATAATAATGCCTGCCTCATGTATTGATATACAAGGTCTGACAATTAAGTTCTCAAACCATACTAGAAAAATGCTACATGCCTCATTGCTGAATGTCACTATGGTCACCTTCGAAGTACTCCCCTTGGGAAGCTATGCACCGACACCGGCACCTAGTCCACCTGTCAAAGCAATTTTGGAACTCTTTTTCTGGAATGGCCATCAGAGCTGTTGTTATTTGTTGCAGTCTGACAATTAAGTTCGTGAACTTGCCACCATGCACTTGTGTTGCCAGCACTGTACAATATTGGAACACCCTCCCTACTCACCTGATCTGGCCCCCAATGACTTTTTTCTTTACTCGAAGATAGAGGAAATATTGAAAGGAAGACATTTGATGTCATTCAGGACATCAAGGGTAATACAATGACAGGTCTGATCGCATTCCAGAAAAAGAGTTCCAAAATTGCTATGTCGGGTGGCCCAGGTGCTGGCATTGGTGCATAGCTTCCCAAGGGGAGCACTTCAAAAGCGACCATAGTGATATTCAGCAATGAGGTATGTAGCACTTTTTCTAGGATGAGTACATGAATTTAATTGTCGAATCTCGTAGGATTAAATGAGATAGTGGAGATAATGGATATAAATGCTTAGGACAGCTTATCGCTTTTAATAAGTGCCCAACAGGTCACTACTAATATTATCAGATAACCCTCTTACTAGAATGTAGGATAAGAAAGGGAGAGTAGTAAGATAGGGCCAAAAAAAAAAGCAAATTTGTAGAGAGGAGCTTATTTAATAGGTGGTGAGGACTTTGGAGGGATTTTGAGTTGGGGTGACTTAGAGTCCAATTTCAGAGTCCTGGCAAGAGAGTGAACTAGAGGCCTGTGGGCAGATCTGGCTACTTTCTCACAGGGCCACGGGGCGATGCCCCGTGTGGACTTTGCTTTGCATTTTTTCTTTTCTGGTGTGGTCGGACCAATGCATAGTTTAGAGAATAGATGATGAGGAGTTGCTGTCTCCCTCCCTGGGTCTGACCAGAGCCGTAAACAGTAATTAGGGACAGGACGATCTGGTGCTCTGTTCACTGCAGGGGAACATTCTTCAGAGGGGTCTGTTTCTGATTGTTCCGATCATCCCTGGTGATTGGACAGCAAGAAGGGACACATTTTTCTGAAGCTGCTCCAGTCTGGCATTTTCAGTCAGATTAAATGAAAGCCCCTTGTCGCAAGGTGGGGCTATGTGTGAGCCATGTTGAAAATTAGGTAAGTCATGTCCTGAAAGACACATCTCATCAGAGTGGCTTCTTATCTTTGGGGAGAGTCAAGTGAGTGATGTTTCCCTATGCACCCTCCCAGAGGGACCTTTAGCCATGGTAATCGCTACTGTGCTAAGTCCCGTTGGAGAGTGCAGAAATGTATGGTGAGGAGGAGCCTCTGTGTCCTGCACTGCAGCAGGTCACTGCTCTTGCTGACCACATGGCCATCTTGCCCAAAGAGACTACAAGTCCCAGCAGCCATTGCACATGTCCTCTGGCCTTAGCCCCTGTTGAAAGACAGGCCCAACTCTCTCCCTGCCCCCCAAATGCCCCTCCTTCACTTTTGGCAAGCTGGCAGGTGGCTACCCAGGCCGTGGGTTCAGGCAGAAGCTTTGTTTCAATGCAATGGCAGTGCCCTTTTCCTTTCTAGTGGCTTCCTTACCCACGGTGAGGCAGGAAAGGTGAGATCTCTGCAGAGCATGGCCTCACTGTTCATTCATTCAGCCAGGGTCCCTGGCAAGCTCGAAGGTTTTGTCAGATGGGAGCTGTGGTAGTGAATTAAAAAAAAGTAAAACCAGATGTTTTCCCTCCAGTTGCTTCATGTCCGTGCAGAGGCTTGGAGGAGGAGGAGGCTGTAAAAATGTCATAGTCCTTGATTCCCGAGACCCAGATTTACGCACCATGTAACCTTGCACAGTAAATCTACCGCCCTTGCTGGAGCATCAGCTTCCGAAGAGGCAGGGCCCAGCTGTGGCGCTGACCAGAGCAGGCAGATGGGTCTGAAGGGATGTGGGTGAGGGACATGTGGGCGGGGAATCTGGCTGGGAGTCGAGATTGCTTTTCAAGAATTCTAACGTGGGCAAAAGATTTTACAAGGTTGGCTCAGAGTTTGGCCTTCTTAGGAGATAAGCCAAACTCTATTTTGCATTTTACCCTGGAAGGGAACTTGATTTCTCTTTGGAAAGAATTGGCAGATGCAAGAGAACTCCTTGGGATGGAACTCATACATGCAGTTTTCACCACAAGTGGATGTGTTTGCAGGATGACTGGGAAGCAGACAGAGGCCAGGCCCTGTGAGTCCGCAAAGGCTGGAATTTACTCTGAGCGCCATAGGAAGCTTCGGACTTAGGCTTTCAAATGGTTATCTCTCTGCCATGGAAAGAATAGATTAAAGGAGTGGGGGCAGGGATGGTAGCAAAGAGACAATTGAGGAGACAATTATGGAAGTCCAGGAAAGTGATGATAGTGGCTTGGTTAAAGTGGAAGCTGTGAAAATAGTGGGTGTGCTCAGAGGTGGGGTGACCAGCAGTGGGAAAAATTAAGGCTGCCCCCGGGGGTTCTGGTGTGAGTGGTTGAGTGGATAGGGATGCCATCGAGGCAGAGATGCCTGGAGTAGGATCGAGTTTATTGAGAAGATTAAGAGTTAAGTTTGGACACGTTGGGTTGAAAATCCTTATAGATATTCATGTGAGTGTTTTAAGTAGACAGTTGGATATGCAGGTCTAAAATTATGAAGAGACATCAGGGCTGGGATATGAATTTGGGAATCCTATTATAAATGGAAATTTATTTATTTTATCATTTATTAATTTATTATTATTTTGAGTTGGGGTCTTACTCTATCACCCAGATTAGACTGCAGTGGTACAATCACGGCTCACCATAGTCTCAAGCTCCTGGGCTCAGGTGATCCTCCTGCCTCAGCAGCTGAGACCACACATGCACCACCATGCCCCTCTAATTTTTTGTAGAAAAAAATGCCCCTCTAAAATTCTGTAGAAATGATGTCTTGCTATGCTGCCCAGGCTGGTCTTGAACTCCTGGGCTCAAGCAGCCCTCCTGCCTTGGCCTCCCAAAGTGCTGGGATTACAGGCGTGAGTCACCATGTCCAACCTATTGTAGATGGTGATTTAAAAGGTGTTTCTCATAGACCAATGGACCAGGACAAAGAATCCAGAAATAAAACAACGGTCTCTCAACCAACACATCTTTGACAAAGCCATCAGTGACAAACATTGGAGAAAAGAAACCACATTTAGCAAATGATGCTGGAAAAACTGACTGACCACATGTAGAAAAATGAAACTGGACCCCTATCTATCACCATATACAAAAATTAACTCAAAATGCATCAAGGACTTAAATGTAAAGCCTCAAACATTAAGAATCTTAGAAGAAAACATAGGAAAAACCCTCCTAGACATAGGCCAATTCCTCAAAAGCATATGCAACAAAAGCTCAAATAGACAGGCGGGATCGTTTCAAACTGAAAAGCTTTTGCACAGCAAAAGAAACCATCAAGAGAATAAAGAGACAACCCACCGAATGGGAAAAAATATTTGCAAGCTAAGCACCTGACAAAGGCCGAACATCCAGGATCTACAAAGAACTCAAATGAATTGAAAGGAAAAAAACAAATAATCCATTAAAAAGTGGGCAAAGGACATGAATGGACATTACTTGAAGGAAGACATACAAACAGATAGTAAACACATAAAAAAACGCTCAGCCTCACTAATCATTAGAAAAATGCAAATCAAAACTACAGTGAGATATGGCCTCACACCAGTAAGGATGGCTATCATTAACAAGTTAAAACATAACAGGTGCTGGAGCAGCTATGGAGAAAAGGGAACACCTACACTATTGATGAGAATGTAAGTTCAACCTGTTTGGAAAGCAGTGTGGTGATTTCCTAAAGAACTAAAAATTGAGCTTCAATATGATCCAGCAATCTCTCTTCTGGGAATATACCCAGAGGAACATAAACCACTCTACTAAAAAGGATACCTAGGCCAGGTGCAGTGGCTCATGTCTATAATCTCAGTACTTTGGGAGGCAGAGACAAGAGAATTGCCTGAGCCATGGGTTTGAGACCAGCCTGGGCAACTTGGCAAGACCTCATCTCTACAACAAATAAAAAAATTGGCTGGGTGTGGTGGCACACACCTGTAATTCCAGCTACTTGGAAGGCTGAGGCAGAAGGATCACCTGAGCCCAGTAGGTCGAGGCTGTGGTAGCTCTGAGCATGCCACTACACTCCAGCCTGGGCAAAAGAGCGAGACTCCAATTTTAAAAAAAAAGACACCTGCACTATTCACAATAGCAAAAACATGGAACCAACCCAGATGCCCATCAAAAGTGAACTGGATAAAGAAATGTATATGTGGTACATATACACGATGGAATATTATGCAGCCACAAAGAAGAACAAAATCATGGTCTTCACTGCAACATGGATGCAGTTGGAGACAATCATATTAAGTGAATAATCACAGAGACAAAAAACTGAAAACTACACGTTATCACTCTTAAGCAGGCCCTGACCACTGGTCACATGAGCACAAGGGTGGGATCGGTAGCTGCTGGTCACTGCTACCAGGTAGGGAGGGCAGGAAGGAGAAGGGAAAGGGGCATGTCTCATTATACTGGGCACCTGGTCCATTATCAGGAGGAGAGAGGGCCAGCTAGAATCCCAAATGTCACCTGTATGCAACCTACTTACATGATAAATCCTCACTTGTACCCCACAACTCTAAAAATATTTTTTAAAAGGTGCTTCTGCTTGAGCCACAGTTGCCTTGTGCTCCTGACACAGTCACTGTGGTTACCTCCCGCCTGTGCATGGCCACCCTCTAATGCCAGGGAGACCTTAGGTCATGGATTTAGGCACACATTACCATCCCCCTTTTTCCCATGGCTGCTGTCTATCTGTAACTTTTACAGCTGAGTCCAGAAGTACATGATACAGAAACTTCTTACCATTCTGACCTTAGACACATAGAATTCCTTCCATGTTCTCTAGTTCTGTCTTTTTGCATCATCTGGCTCAAATTTTCTGCTCTCTTAACACTCTCCCAGCTTGTAGACATTTTTGCAGTGGGTCTAACCTTATTATTTGATTATTAGTCATTAAACATGAATGATCTGCTTTTTCATTTTATCTATGTTGCTTGAAGTGTAGCGCTAGTTTCTAGTGCATTCTAATGACTAAGCTCTGATAGCTGGCTTTCCACAATGCTTCTAGGTGTGTAACTAGCTGGCTGATGGTCAGGGCATCATTGATCACAGCAGGAATTGGTGGGGATGTCATTTTGTGATGTCCATTGACAAGAATGCAGTAGGTTATTCTGTACATGTGTTTTATGCAATTTCCATTTTACACAGCCACTGTTTTTTATTTGTTCTAATTAAATAGTAACAAATGCTCAGTGCAGTGGATTGTTCATGTAAAATGACTCAAACAGACTCCCCCCTCCCCCAATAAGACTGAAAACAGATGCACACTTGTGTCACAGAGTTAAAAATTGCACTTGTGTGACCAAAGCCGAAACAGATGCACTGGGACAGCTGAGTGTTGTGTTGGTTAGGAGGGGCTCATTGTGGTCTGAGATGGAGCCCTAGCTGCTGTGTTTGATCCCAGGATGAGACTCTTTCTCACTGTATCCATGAGCCTTATCTCCCCTGATTCCGTGAAGCTCCAAGAAATCTCCTCTAAAGGAAACACACAGAGCCCTCAGCCCTAGCCCTGCCTGCTCTCTTAACGTGTTTGGCCTTTGCTGACACCTGCGTTATCTCCTGGACTGAATCTTCAGATTTCATCCCACCTTGGGAACCTTGTAACAGATAATGGGATAGCAATGCAGACCTAGGAGTCATGAGGGTATGTGCAGTGTACAAAAGCATGTAGACTGTTCAGATGGCCCCACGTGAGTGGGTACCACAAGAAGCAAAAATAGTTAGCTTGTAGCTCTGTCTGGGGGGGAGCTGCCAGCTCTAGGAAGATGGCAGGAAAGGAGTCACCAAAGCAGATTGAGAAGGAAAGGTTCAGTAGAACCAGGCGATAGGGGGGTCATGGAAGCCAGGGAAGAAGAAATTTCAAGAAGGAAGAGAGGTGCGTCAGCATGCAGTGAAAGTTATAAGACTGCATGAAACTGTCCATTAGACTTGGAAATTCCACGGTAATTGGTGACATAACAAGAACTGGAATAGGGCTGTGATGGGGCCCAAAGCCAGCCTCCAGGGGCTTAGAAAGTGAGGCAACAAGACACCAAGGGAAGCTACTTGTAGAAAATTTGGCAGAGAAGAAAGAGACAAGGCAGGAGCTAGAGAGAGGAGTCTGGTCTGCTTGTTTCTGTGCCTTGGTTTTGCTTGGAGGTCAGGGTAGGGGTTTGTAATGGGGCTTACTTCAAGAAGAGGTGTCTTTCTCTAGAGGTGTGTCTGGAGGGAGTTCTGTACTCCAGAAGGTGGCTGAGGGGGCAAGACCCGAGAGAGTCGCCCACTTTTCCGCCCCCTCAATCTGCTACAGCCCTGGTGGTGACATCACTTGGTGCAATTTCTGCTATCCCTGAGAGAACATGTTTGTTGTTGTTTGTCTTTATTATGGTTTTGTTGTTGTTGTTGTTTTTGAGTTGGAGTCTCACTCTGTTGCCCAGACTGGAGTGCAGTGGCCGCTCCTGGCCACCGCAGCCTCAACCTGCTGGGCTCCGGCGATCCTTCCGCCTCAGCCTTCCGAGTAGCTGGAACTACAGGCGCGCGCTACCACGCCTGGCTAATTTTTTGATTTATTGTAGAGACGAGATCTCACCAAGTTGCCCAGGTGGGTCTCGAAGGCGCGGGCTCTGGCAATTCACTCACCTCAGCCTCCCAAGGCGCGGGATGACAGCTGAGCCACTTGATTTTAATCAGAGAGAATCTTGATGATGAGACGAAGGGCACACGTGGAAAGGGAGAGGGTGAGAGAGCAGGGAGGGGATTCCGGCCGAGGGAGGAGAGAATGGGCTTGGACACAGGTCGGGGCAGGGGAGGAGTGAGCATGAGTCAGAGGGTTCAGGGTGCTCTTGCCTGACAGGAGGAGGCAAGGCTACCTACGATGCAGGATAACAAGGGTGTGAGGGGGCTCAAGGTCTGAGGTCAAGCTCCTGTGGGACCGGGAAAGGATTGACTCGTCACTATGGTCTGGCTGAGGTTAAAGGTGCATGTTTGGTGTCCCTGGCACAAACGGTTCAGAGTTTCTTTCATGAGTGTCTTCGAGATGGGAAAGGAAGAAGGTGTGGGAATGAGGGGAGGGGGCCAAGGTTGTAAGGCAGGTGAGACAAAGGACCGGGGGGTCACAGGAGCTAAGGGTAGTGACATGAGCCATAGTGATCCCTTTTCCTGTCCCTCCCATCCTCAACCTCTTTATTGAAAAGCATGTTGGGCCGGGCTCGGTGGCTCAGCCTGTAATCCCGCGCCTTTGGGAGGCTGAGGTGAGTGGATTGCCTGAGCCCGCGGGTTCGAGACCCGCCTGGGCAACTTGGCAAGACCTCATCTCTACAATAAATCAAAAAATCAGTCGGGCGTGGTAGCGCATGCCTGTAATTCCGGCTACTTGGAAGGCTGAGGCGGAAGGATTGCCGGAGCCCGGCGGGTCGAGGCTGTGGTGGCCAGGAGCGGCCACTGCACTCCAGTCTGGGAGACAAGAGTGAGACTCCGACTCCAAAAAAAGAAAAGCATGTTCATTTCACTCCCTGTGTGTTATCCAGAGAGAGGCTTTTGGGAACACTTTTTCTCCTCCTAGTAATACATACATGGAAGCAAGACCCCACTGTGTGGAAGAGCCAGGAAGGGGGTTGGAAAGGGCTGGTTGTCTGTTGGGTGGGAGGGAAAGCAAGGCTATGCTGATAAACCAGAGCTAGAAGGCGATTTTCCTTGATAGGCTTTATTTTAAGAGCAGTTTTAGGTTCATAGCAAAATTGAATGGAGTACAGAGAGCACCCACAGACTCCCACACAACCTCCTCCATCATCAATATCCTCTACCGGAGTGGTCCATTGTTAGACCTACATGGACACATCATCATCATCCAGAATCCACAGTTGACATTAGGGCTCTCTCTTGGTGTTGGACATCCTATGGGTTTGGACAAATGTGTAAATACATGTATCCACCACTATAGTATCATACAGAGTAGTTTCACTGCTCTAAAACTCGCCCGTGCTCTACCTACCCATCCCTCTCTCCCCCCAACCCACTGATATTTGTCCTGCCTGCATAATTTTGCCTTTTCCCGAATATCATACAGTTGGAATCACAGAGCTGGTAGTCTTTTCAGACTGGCTGCCTTTACTGAGCAATCTGCATTTAAGGTTCCTGCATGTTTTTTCATGGCTTGATAATGCATTTCTCTTTCGCATTGAATGATAATCCATTGTCTAGATACCATGGTTGATTTATCCATTCACCTACTGAAGGACATCTTCATCATTTCCAAGTTGTGACATTATGAATAAAACTGCTATGAGCATTTGTGCCCAGGTTTTCGTATGGACATGTTTTAAACTCATTTGAGTAAATCCCAAGGCGTGTAATTGCTGAATTGTAGAGTAAAAGTATGCTTAGTTTTATAAGAAACTGCCAAGCTGTCTTCCAAAGCACTATCTTGCATTCCTACCAGCAATGAATGAGAGTTCCTGCTACTCCCCAACCTCACCAGGCTTTGGTGGTGTCAGTGTTCTGGATCTGGGCCATTTTAATAGGTGTGTGGTAGTATCTTGGTTAAATGTGCAATTCCCTAATGGCATATCATGTGGAGCATGTGTTCATATGCTCATTTGTTATCTGCATATCTTCTTTGGTGAGGTGTCTGTGTAGATCTTTTGTCCATTTTAAAATTGGATTGTTTGTTTTCTTATCATTGAGTTTTAAGTCTTCTTTGTATATTTTGAATAACAGTCTCTTACCAGATTTAGCTTTTGCAAATATTTGTCCCAATCTGTAGCTTATCTTCTCTTTTAAATATTAGAGACATGGTCTCGCTTTGTTGCATAGGCTGGTCTAGAACGCCTAGCCTCAAGCAATCTTCCCACTTTAGCCTCCCAAAGTGCTTGGATTATAGGTATGAGCCACTGTACTCAGCCTTCTTCTCATTTTCTTGACAGTGTCTTGTAGAGCAGAAGTTTTTAATTTTAATGAAGTCCAGCTTATAAACTACTTCCCTCACTGATTGTGTTTGCGGTGTTGTCTACAAAGTCATTCCAAACCCAAGGTCATCTAGATGCTTTCCTATATTACCTTCTAGGAGCTTTACAGTTTTTTGTTCTTAATTTTTAGAGACAGAGTCTCACTCTGTCACCCAGGCTGGAGTGCTATGGTACAATCATAGTTCACTACCACCTTGACCTGCTAGACTCAAGCAATCCTCCTGCCTCGACCTCCAAGTAGCTAAAACTACAGGTATACACCACCATTAATTTTTTTGTAGAGACAAGGTTTCGCTATGTTGCCCAGGCTGTTCTTAAACTCCTGGCCTCAAGTTATTCTCCTGCCTCAGCCTCTCGAAGTCCTGGGATTACAGGTGTGAGCCACCATGCCCAGGCCAATTTTATGTTTTACATTTAGGTATATGATCCTTTTTAAGTTAATTTTTGTGACAGATGAAAGGTCTGTGTCTAAATTAATTTTTTGCATGTAGATGACCAATTGTTCTAGCACCATTTGCTGAAAAGACTATCCTTTCTCCTTTATCAAAGATCAGTTGATTATATTTGGGTAGGTCTATTTCTGGTTCTCTATCCTGTTCTGTTGATCCATATATATATGTCCATTATTTTGCCAGTATCACACTGTCTTGATTACAGTACTTTTTTTGACTGATCAATTATAGGTAATGTCTATTGACTTCCTTGTAGAATTAATGACAAGTTGGCTCTTTTTTTTTTTTTGAGTTGGAGTCTCATTCTGTCACCCAGACTGGAGTGCAGTGGCCGCTCCCGGCCACCGCAGCCTCGACCTGCTGGGCTCCGATGATCCTTCCACCTCAGTCTTCCGAGTAGCCGGAATTACAGGCGTGTGCTACCACGCCCGGCTAATTTTTTGATTTATTGTAGAGATGAGGTCTCGCCTGCCCAGGCGGGTCTCGAACCCACGTGCTCAGGCTATCCACTCACCTCAGCCTCCCAAAGGCGCGGGATTACAGGCTGAGCCACTGAGCCCGGCTACAAGTTGGCTCTCTTATACCCTCTGATTCATCTCTCCCCATTCCTCTTATAAAGCTGTATCATTGTTTTAAATTAAATCAGTGATCACTGTTTATAACACCAAAAATGTCAATATTGTCAATAGAAAATCTGAGAATTGTATTGTGATTGTATTTTTTCTTTAGCTTTTGTCTTTCTCTAAGTTATCTCTGTCTCATTTATTACTTACATGTTATTTTATATATACATGTGATAGTTTAAAAATGTTAAAACATTTCTTAGTATTATTTCTTTCAAAACAAAGACCTCTATTTCTCTTGTCTTGTTAGTGGGCTATACTCAGTGAACTGCTTTCAATGAATAGAATATGGCAGAAATAATGATATGTGACTTCTGAGACTGGGTTATTAAGGTAGTACATTACTTCCCTTGATCTTTCTCATGGATTGTTTGCTCTGGGGAAAGTTAGCTGCCATATTGTGAGGCCACTTGAGCAGCCATATGACAGGTCTATGTGACAAGAAACTGGAGCCTCTTGCATGATCCACATGCATGAGCCATGCTAGAAGCAGATCTCACATGCTTTCGGCCGACTAAAGCCCCAGCCCACATCTTTGACTGCAACCTCAGAAGAAATCCTAAGCCGAAATCACCAGCTAAGCCGCATCCAGATTCCTGACACTCAGAAAATAGGAGATAATAAATGCTTATTGTGCTAAGTCTGCAAGTCTTGGGGTAATTTGTTATGCAGTGATAGATAATGAATACCATACTTTAATTTCTTCCTGTTTATCACTTTGTCACCAGATCAGCCATATTATCTACTCTGTCAAGTCTAATTTTTTTTCTGGATCTCTCCATTTATACTCCCATCTGGACTGGTTAGTCATAACTGGCATCTCTTCCACCTTGCTGTTTGGACTCACAGGTTCCTAATTCTCTCATCCTTCCTTATCTTAGTTTTTATTCCTTCCTTTTCCTAATATCCATCAACTACTGTCTCCTAAGAAAAGGTATATGGAAGATTTCAGTTCATGCTGCATGTCTAAAAATACTTTTCTTATCTGCTTTCATTCTTGATTGATGATTTGGTTGATTGTATAATTGAGGGCAGAAAATTGTTTTCTTTTAAAACTTTGAAGACATAAATTCTTTTCTTCTAGCATCCAAGGTTATACTTGAAGTTCAATACTATTTTCATTCTTTTTCCTTTTTATGTGATCTGGTTGTCTCCCTCTTTGGAGGTTCCTGGCTCCGTTCTTCAATCTGTCCCTGTTGTTGTGGAATTTTATGTTGATGTGCCTTGGTGTATCACTTAGGAAGTTTGCCAAAATAAAGAAAACTCAACTAAAAGTGGCTCATACTGCAAGTGGATTTTTTTGTTGTTGTTGCATAATAATAAGTTCAAAGAGAAGGTGGCTTGGGAATTGATTATCTTAGTGGCTGAATTACATCATCAGGGACCCACATTTTAAAAAATCTGTCTGTTTTGCCAGAGTATATTGGGTAGTTTTCTTCATGGGCAAAAAACAGCAGCAGCATATATTCCAGAGGCAGAAGTTGGTACTCACTCCTTCTAAAACTATAGAAAACTTTCCAGAGTCAATTCCATCCTTAGTTGACTTTCCCTCATGGCCCCATGTCCAAAATTAGGTGATACGCCCCTTCGTAGACACCAGATAGGGGAATAAAATTAATAGGATTATCTTAGACTGATGCAGATTTACTCCCTGGAACTGGAGTTAGGGTTGGTCTTTTATGACAACATGACTTTACAGTGCAATATGGAGATTTTAAATAAAATCTGAATCCTATTACAAAGAAGAATAAGGCAAGAGCTACTGTGAGGCAATCAGTAAGGCAAAGCTATTGTGAGGTAAGGGGGTTTGGGTCATTCATTGAGATAGACACTTGTTGAAGTTTAATCTCTGTTGATGTCCTTTGCCTGTGCTCTTTGTCCTTGTGGGTTTCTGCCATTTTATTCCTTTATTGTCATTTTAATGAGATCTCTGAAGGGAGTGGTGCTAAATGTGTGTGTTCAGTCTGTCATCTCTATTTGGAAGCCTTTAGCCCATGCCTTTCAAATTGTGAGTTGTCAATTATTAGTGAGCTGCACCCAGAATTTTAAAATAAGACCAAAAAAAAAAAAAAAAATCAGGTTGTATATACTACATATAGTAAGATTAAATGTTGTTTCATGAAATGTTTGCGTATATGTGCGTGCGTGTTGTGTGTGTATGTGTGTGTGTCTGTGTACTGGGTAGAAATGTAAAATGTGTTTCTTGCTGTAAGCTGCTCTCAAAAAAGTTTGGGAAGTATTGCTTCAAAGAAACCATTTCTGAGCATTTTGTGCTCTACAGTGTGGTCTTATTTTAGTTGGTTTTACAGTTATCTGAGGTTAGAAGAACACAGCAAGCATATAAAATTTCAGTGGGTGAAATAACACGGTCTCTATGTATAAGGAAAAGGCCTCATGATCCAGAAATACACTCTGTGTCCTCACAAGGTGGCAGGCAGGTGAGAATAAGAGGCATGTTTCAGGACATTGACTGTGGAGCTTGGCTAAGACCAGCTCCTGCCGGTCAGGGCTGATTCACAGAACATGTGGAGCTCTGCTTTCAGGGGTCCCTGTCCATTCAGCAAATGTCTATCAAAAGGATGCATCCCCCAAATGCTAGGGAGCCTCAGATGAGAAAAAATGCTAGGCTTCTGCTGAGTTACACATTGTAAACCCGGGGCTTCAAAACATAGTAGGATCATGGCTTGTTTTCAAAGATTCTTTTAAACCCATCCTTGCCCTTTCCAGGCAGAGATATTTGGCAAAGCCTGCTCTGAATATTTCTCAGGTTTAAAGATTTTCGGGATGTGAAAATGTTTTTAGAACCAAAATGCATCTTGGGAAGCTCTTCTCCATCTGGGTGAGGTCACCTCTCAGCTGCTCTGGTGGCATGCATGGAACCTGATGACTCAGCAGTGCAACCCTCTGCCGGCCCCTCTTGCCTTAGTGTTCTGCTTTTCCCAATGCCCTTGCCTGCTTCCATCTAGCCATCTTTGTTACACTGTCCGTTCTGCCATTCATTTTGAAAACTTTTTTGTTATTCTCTATCTAATTGCTCCAACATTTTCTCCCTCCTCTTTTTTAACCTATCCAATTATTAAGTCTTACCTTATTTTTTCCTTCCTTACCATCCCTGCTTTGCTCACTCCTCTTTTTTTCCACCCCTCTATCCTCTGTGCTTCAATACCATCTCCTCCCACCCCTGCTTCCCTCTCTTTTTCTGAGGGCTTTTGACTCTCCGTTTGCCATTTGCTGCGAAGGCCTAGACCATACAGAAGATACTTCACAGACAATGTGCAGAAGGGAAGGTAGCTTGCGGGAAGCCACTAAGGGGGAGGGCTCTGAAGAGCAGAGCTGGTTGTCCCCCAGAAGGGAGGGCTCCCCCAGCTATGTCTTGTCTAACACTTTTATCCTGTTACCTGTAAGAAGTCATAAAGGTCACTCTTCATCAAATTTGATGGTTACTCAATGCCGTGAACTAACACACATTTAGGGTGCCAGAATCAAACAAAAACATCTTGGAAGGCATGGAAATGGATGGGCTGAGTCTAATAAAGAAAAAATGTCTCTTCACTTGGGTGGAAAATAAATTGCACGAGACCACGATGGGGGAAGATGTGGCTGAGTAGTAAAAAAGATTTAAAAGGATTTTAGCCAAAAGTGGGGTAAAGGAGTCATCAGCAGGTGTGATCCCCCACAAAGCTCATTTATAATTAGGTTTCACTAGAGAAATACAATGTCTGGAGCTAACCAGACTGGGCAGTCACTGCACTCAAGAAGGAGACAGTCACCCATCCACATATACCAAGAGCAACCACGACAGGATGAAAAAACTAGTGACGAACAGTAAGATGAAAAAAGAATGTGATAATTGTATTCACATATCAAAGAAGAGAAATCAGACTTATGGCTCCAAGGAGGACTGAGTTCTCTGGAGTTGGACTTCATTTCCAACACAAAGTTATGCTAGGCATTAGTCAAAGTTGTCCAAAGTTGTCCAAAGATGGGGTTGCTTTATGAGTAAGTATGTCTCTCTCATTGAAAAAGTTTGAAAGCTTGGTGGAATGTTTCAAAAGAGATTCAAATATTGGATATGTGGTTAAACAAGATGGCAGTCATAACCTTTTATGGTTGATACTAATACTAAACAATAGTAAAAACTAACATTAATTGAGCACTTACTATTGGTACATGACACTCAATGTTTTATCTGTATTATCTTATTTAATCCTTACAATGACACTATGGGGTACTTACTATTATTACTACCACTTAGAGGTGAGGAAATTGGCCCAGGGAGGTGAAGAATGTGCTTAAAATCACAGCAGTGAAGAATAAAGCCTCTTTGGTGAGTGAAACTTAAAATCCAACAGGTCAAGAGAACTGAGGGTCGTCTGCTGGCCATTGGAGGGCTGGAGTGGTGTGGAATGGTTTCTTCCATTACGGTTACAAACAACAGGGGCAAGTGCTTTCCGTAGTCTCTTTGGAAATGGCCCAGCAAGAAGACAGACAAAGGGCCTCAAAGGCACATAACAGAGCTGTCTACTTTACCAGGTGGAGTTAGTCTACCAGAAAAGAAATCACATGAATATTTGTGCAATGTAATTTTTGTCCAGCTTAATCATTCTGGGAATAATTCATTAGGAGAATTTCTTGAAAATCACTTGTCAGTTTGACTTCTGAATTACAGAACAAACAAGTTTGCTTCTGGTGGCTATACGATCGGGGAGGAATGACTCACGGTTCTTCATTCCCCCGTCAATAGCCAATATGGCTTCTTAATATTTGACAATTAAGACAGAAGGATTTAAGTTCTTCTATATTTTATCCAGCTTTTAAATGAAAGCAATTGTGAATGATGGTCAACACACAGTAATCATTCCTTAAAGAAATGTCAGCCATCGTGATGGACTGGACCATGCCACAAAGCAGGGAGATGCTGAAGACTCCCTAGCTGGGATCAAGCCAGAGGAAAGGGATCTCATCTCAGAAAGACAAGAAATAAAGTGAGAGGTGGGGATGGGGAGAAGGGAGCAAGAAACCCACCCCACCCCAGTCCTAGGCTTAGGAGCACATGGTGAGACCTCAACCCTGGAGCTTGGTCACCTGTCACCTCAGCTCAAGCTTTTTTTTTTTTCATCTGCGCAAACCTTTTGGGAGTAGAACCAGACATTCAAAGGTCTTCCAATGAGGTGGCATCATGAATCAGGGCTGTCCCAGGAGCTTGCGGGGAAGAATGAATGAATAATAAGATTGCGCAAGCCCCCTTGGTCCCTCCTCTGATGATCTGGACTGAGGCAAGGCCCACTCTGCAGCCCCAGGCTCTTTGCAGCATGTCCCAGCTCTCCTTTTTGGGTGGGACCTCTTGTTGAATCAGAGAGGTTTGTGGTGGGAGAAGGGACAGAGGTAATCCTGGGTGCGCCGAGAGCCCTTTGAATCCAGGCTGCTCTGGCAGGGGCTGCCCAAGGGACTGCTTGCATGGAGGGCTGCCACTTTCTTACCTCTCTGGCAAGGCTGGGACTGTGAGACGTGTGTTCAGAGCCAAGCGGCTGGTCTCAGAATTGGGTCACCTCAGAGATCGCAAAGGGTGATCTATCCCGATTGCTGGGATCGGATTTCGTCCTTCCTTGTCAAACCTGGCGCCCCCACCCCCACCCCGCTTGTGCCAGTACCCAGGCGTGCCTTTGTCCTGGCGTTCCAGGAGGCTGAAGAGCGAAGTGACCCGAAGGGCAGGGTGCTCCAGCCTGCCCGCCAAGCCGTGCACTGGCTCTGGGTGCTCACTCGACCTAGGGCACTCCAAGGGGCAGGAGGCATTGAGACCTCCGCAGACTCGTCTTCCCAGCACGCACGGGGGCTGCAGCCCCACTTTCCCAAGAGCAGCGTTCCGCTGGCACAGTTCTGGAGCTGGAGGGATGTCTCCCAGCCGCCCCGGTCTTTCTAACTTGTAACATGTTTTTTTGCTGACGCTGGAGCCCTACTGCGTTTGCTGTTTGAAACACCCTGTAATTGGAAGAAGAAGAAAAAAACCAAAATAACCCCAACAAAAACCCAAGCCGAGCCTGCTTGTGTTATGAGATAGGCACTTGCTGCCCTCTAACGGCTCCTGCCTTGTGTGTTTCCAGGCTCCCCGGGGACCAGGCCCCAGGCCTTCCTTCCTGAAGGGTCTGTGTGAATTTCCTTCCTCAGGGTAAGCCCTTTTCCCTACAGCCTGCTTGAAGAACCAGCCCTCTGTGGAGGGAAAGATGTCAAAATCAGGCAGCTTTGGTGTGACTGGCTGTGAGAGTAAAACGGTCAAAAGTTTCACTGAAGAAGACCAGGACTTCTTGGACGCATTCCCCCTGCCAGCTTAGGAAGGGGTTGTTCATCTTCTCCTCCTGCCCCCTGGCAGCTCCTTACTGTGCCCAAGAGGAAAAGCACAGCCCGTGGCGAAAGCTGCTGTCAGCAGGCTTGGGCACACAAAGGGGCTTCCTTTTCCTGCCCTGCTGGTGGGGT
>NW_007246552.1:530462-532267 GCF_000164805.1 Carlito syrichta
GGTGAGGGGGTAGGGAGGGATGGGGTAAATCTACTGCTACACCCCTCAAACTTTCCACTCGTTACCAACTCAAAAGCCAAACACAAACCTCTTGAAAAAAACATCTGCTGGGTTAATGTTTGGAGAGGCTGAAGAAATTGGTTGGACTCACTCCAGTTCTGTTTAGAGGGGAATCTAGGATTTAATCAAGGAACAAAGTTCATAGGTGTGGGCGGAAAACCTGGGAAACTTTTTGTTTTGGTAGCTGGAAAGCTTATCTCCAGAAGTGATGGAAAGAAGCTGAAAGACCAGCCCGAATCCGGCGAAAGATGAGCATCATGCTACCTGTGAGCCCCGTGGCTCGGTAGGGACAATGCAAGAGTTAGCGTTCCCAAGTTTAGGATGCTTTATATAGAGAGGTTTCTCGGAAAAAAGACTTAGTGGGAAGCAGAGTGCAGAACACGCCTTCCTCAGGTTTTCTTACATTGGGGGGTAGTGGTCATGGATTTCGATGAGGCAATTCCTGTGGGAGCAGCTGTGGGGGGAGGGTGCAGACCACTGCTGTCTTCTGCCTGTGGAGGGGTGATGAAGGCAGAAAGTCGAAAAGGTTGGACTGAAATGTGAGTGAGTAAGCCTCGTGTTCCTAGGAGGGTTAGGCAAGTCGCCCATTTCCTGGATGGGGGCTACTTGTTTGTTTGTTTGGTTTTATACTGATCGGATCTTGGGTTGCAAAGCCCATCATTAGGAAAAGAATTGGCCCCCACCCCTTCCCTGCTCCACTTTAAAGAATGGAGATTTTTTTTTCTCTTTTCTGATAATGCTGAGCAACTTCTGAATTTTTTTTTTTTTTAAGTTTCCTCTCTTTTGACAGAACTGACCTGAAATTGTGGCCTTGTTTGTCTTTGGATGCCTGATGGTGCCCACCCTCGCCAGGCTGTGTGGAGTAGCTCTCTGGGGCTCTGGGAGCCTGCACATGTGCCCTCCAGGCCTGACCAGGGCTAGGGGCCCTGCTCCCGAACTGGAAGGGACTGGCAGGAAAGGGTGCAGGCTTCCTCGGGGGAACAGAGCTGGATCTGAAGTAATACGTATGTTTTCTTCCTCAGGGTTTGATTTGATTCATAGCCACCCCCTCAGCCCCCAGCTTGAAGATGGCACAGGTGACTTTGGGAGATGCTCTTCCATCTTGTTCAGCAGGGAGCCTATTTCCCCTTCCACAGCATTTTACACAAAGCCAGTTCCAACTCTGGAGACAGTATTTCCCCAAAGCTGAGTTCCTGCTGAGCTACACACATCTGCTCCCTAGTTGGTTCTATTTGGGTAAAATCAAAGGAAAACAGAGGGCCCTGGGCTTCCCTGTAATGTTTCAACAAGAGGGTGTAACTAGAGGGCTCTGAAGAGTGCATCACATCCCTGACATTCCATGATTAGCTGTTAATGTCATTCTAACAGGGGTCAGAGGAAGCAGCAAGTGGAGCTCCGGGAAAATGGCATTCAATGGCTCAGTAGAACGCAGACCAAATTCCAAATGTATCCAATACAATTGGCAGCAAGATAAATCCAGGCGGACCTCTCATCTTGACTTTGCCAATTTATAGGCTTGCAGGGAAGTTACTTCTCTCCTCCCTGGTAAAATGAAGATGTTATGAGCATTATATTCTATGAATGCAGTGCTTAGCTATTGTAAGAAGTCAACACTATCATTTTTTAAAAGGCTGGATGAGCCAGGCTCGGTGGCTTAGCCTGTAATCCTGCGCTTTGGGAGGCCGAGGTGAGTGAATTGCCTGAGCCCATGGGTTCGAGACCCGCTTGGGCAACTTGGCGAGACC
>NW_007246552.1:532449-546829 GCF_000164805.1 Carlito syrichta
AACAAAAAAAAAAAAAAAAAAAAAAAAGAAGGGCTGGATGAAAAAGACCAAGTGATAATGACATGCAGAGCTGGCTTCAGTGATCCTTATGCCATATTTACACTGTGGGCAGGTGAGGGAAGGAATGTGGGATCAAAGTAGAAAGAACTTTGGAAGAAAGAGTAGGAGGCAGAGAGAGAGAGAGAGCTAGAGCAGACCTGGGACCTCTTGTGGAGAAACTGGTTCAGATCAGGACCTGAGCCTTGTAAAACAGTGTGGGGGACAGACATCAGGGAAACCTGCAGAAACACAGGCAGGAGACTGAGAGGCCAGCTCTGCATGGGGAATCCAGTAGAGAATAGAACCTGACAGAACTTGGGCTTCTGGTCTGGATACCTGCAGAGAGAAGTTTTGGCAAAGAGTGGAAAAGGGGAGCTGGGGGGAGGGACAAACTGGGAACCAATCCAAAGCCACCCGTCTGCCAGGCCTAGAAGGGAACTTACAGCAACAGCCTGTTAAGCACCTGATTAATGAATAAGCTGCTGGCTGGTTCAGGTAAGGGTGCACCTGTGATTTACCTAATCCCTACAAGCTCGCACAGTGAGATCTCCACACACTCAAGTCGTTTTGTGCTTGAACTGCTCGACTAAGCCTGGATTGTGCTGAACAGCCTTGTGGGGGAGGGACTCCTAGAAGAAAGTTAAACAACAAAAAAAGACTAACTTTTTTGGGGTGACTGTGCTTGCCCACTAACCGAAGTGGCAATGAAACACAAATCAGAGTTGCTTTATAAATTTGGGAGCTCCAGAAGTTATGATGGAACAAAATGTGAGTTAAAGGTAATAGTCCATTCGATGTTGTTACAGAATTTAGCTTGTCTTTCACCCTTGTGGCCTTTCTTGTAGAGTTTGGTTTTAATTTTTAAAATTATTTTTTAACCCCTTCCATTCTAGGAAGTGTTTATATTTTGTTCATGTGTTTTTTAAACTTTTAATTAAATATACCATGCATTCAGAAAGTGCCATAATTCTACATGTACGTTTGATAAAAGTTCCCAAGCTGAAAAAGCTTGTGTAACCAGCACTCCAATTAATTAGCAGAATATGAATATGAGCAGCTCTGACCCCTTCCTCAGCACCAGCCCTCATTCATATCAAAGCTTAGTTTGCTTGTGTTTTGCCCTTACAATTTTATTTTAATTGTAGTAAAATATACACAACGTAAAATATACCACCTTAATCTTTTTCTTTTGTTTTTGAGTCGGTGTCTTACTCAGTTGCCCAGGCTAAAATGCAGCGACACAATCATAGCTCACAACAGTCTTGATCTGGGCTCAAGTGATCCTTCCACCTCAGCCTCCCAAGTAGCTGAGACTGCAGGCATGTGCAACCTGCTATTTTTTTATTTTTATTTTTGTAGAGACGAGGTCTTGTTATGTTGCCTAGGCTGTTCTTGAATTCCTGGGCTCAAGCAATCTTCCCACCTTGGCTTCCCAAAGTGCTGGGATTATAGGTGTGAGCCACCATGCTCGGCCCACCTTAACCATTTTTTAAGGGCACAGTTCAGTGGCACTGAGTACATTCACACTATTGTGTAAGCATCACCATCGTCCATTCCCAGGACTTTTTTCATATTGCAAAACTGAAACTCTTTGCCTGTTAAACAACTCTCTGTTTCTCCTGCTCCGAGCCTTTGGCGACCACCATTCTACTTTCTGTCTCCATGAGTTTGACTTTTCTGGGTAACAAGTGGAATCATACAGTGTTTGTCCTTTTGTGATTGGTTTATTTCACTGAGCATGATGTTCTTAAGTTTCATCCATCTTCCCACATGTGTTAGAATTTTCTTCTTTTTTTTTCGAGTTGGAGTCTCACTCTGTCACCCAGGCCGGAGGGCAGTGGCATGCTCCTGGTCACTGCAGCCTCAACCTGCTGGGCTCCGGCAATCCTTCCGCCTTAGCCTTCCAAGTAGCCAGAACTACAGGTGCACCCGGCTAATTTTTCCGATTTATTGTAGAGGTGAGGTCTCGCCAAGTTGCCCAGGTGGGTCTCGAACCCATGGGCTCAGGCAATTCACTCACCTCAGTCTCCCAAAGTGCTGGGATTACAGGCTGAGCCACCAAGCCTCACCATTTTCTTCCTTTTTAAGGCTGAATAATTTTCCATTGCATGGGTATATCACATTTTGTTTGTCCGTTCATCTGTTGAGAGACCTTTGAGTTGCTTCCATCCTTTTGACTATTATGAATAATGCTATCAAACATGGATGTACAAATATCTCTATAAGACCCTGCTTTAAATTCTTTTGGTTATATACCCAGAAGTGGCATTGCTGGATCATATGAAAATTCCATTTTTAATTTTTTGAACAACTGCCATACTGGATTTCTATAACTAGTTTTTCCTGTTTTTTTGACTTGATATTTATGGAATCATTTAGTGTGTACTCATGTGTCTGCTTTTTTACAGTCATGTTTGTGAAACTCAACTTTTGTTGGCATAATTTTAAACAAGCATCAGTGTTGTAAAGAGTCACAATTTCCTTGGTTTTTGTTTATGTGTTTTATATTCTCTTGTATTTATCCTTCCAGTTCTATTATTAGCTATGGAGCATTTTGTAAGATTGCTGAGTAGACTAGTACATTTCTTTAAAGTTCAACAGGAACTTTTGTTGAACACATTTGTGGAAGTTCTGCTAGGTCCTGTGATGTCCCCTGTGGGGACATCGAGCCCTGGCACTTTGTTTCTGCTACTCTAATAAACTTCACACTCTCAGTGACAATTCCCACAAAGTCCCCAAGTTGGGCCTACACAGATAACAAGCATCCATTCAGATTGTAAGACTTTTGTAAATTTATGATGAAGTACTGTGATCAACCTTTCAGTTATCCTGGCTCATAAGCACTATATAGGATGAGATAGTTTTGCATTCCATATCTCTAAACTGGTTTTTCTAATGAAGCTCTCCATCCAAAGCCACCCAGTTGAAACAATGCAGTTGAAATCACCTATTTACAGAACCCTTGAAGCCCTGTGGAATACCTTTTTTTTTTTTTTTTTTTTTGAGTTGGAGTCTCACTCTGTCGCCCAGACTGGAGTGCAGTGGCCGCTCCCGGCCACCGCAGCCTCGACCTGCTGGGCTCCGGTAATCCTTCCGCCTCAGCCTTCCGAGTAGCCGGAATTACAGGCGCGGGCTACCATGCCCAGCTAATTTTTTGATTTTATTGTAGAGATGAGGTCTCGCCTGCCCAGGCGGGTCTCGAACCCACGGGCTCAGGTAATCCATTCACCTCAGCCTCCCAAAGGCGTGAGATTACAGGCTGAGCCACCGAGCCCGGCTTGGAATACCTTTTTTGTAAACCATTTTTGTAGATCGTGGGGGAGGAGAATATCTTGTAGATTAGATGATCTCGTTAAGCGTGAACCTCCACTTTTAACAAGATCTTGTTTAAATGTTCCAGTGAGGTCCAGTTATGCTGTGGGGGAGTCAGGGAAGTGTACCTCAACTTATAAGGGGTGGGTATAGAGTTTCCTCAGAGGAAGGAGCTTCTAGGACTAGCAGTGAGAACTTGAAGGTCTTGCTGCCCTCTCCTTGGGCCATCAGCCAATGCCAATATGGAGCTGGAAGATCTTTTTGCATCTCTGGTGAGTTCAGGTTGGAGCATGAAGTAGATGATATGTTTAGGGAGAGTAGGGGTACTAGGTTTGAGTCCCTCCTTTGCTCTCAGCGGAAATGTGATATTGAGCAAGTCACTTGGCCCTGTAGAACCCCAGCTTCTCTGCTGATGGAAACGGCATCAATACAGAGATCTTAAGTTGCCTTTTGTCTGTTGTCTTTATCGTGACTCCATTCCCAGAAAGCCGCCTGGCCTTTGAGCTCCTCATCTTACAGGGAGGTCTGTGGGGCAGGACCGAAAGCAGATTTTGCTTGGGTCCAAACCCACCCCTGTGGATTTTGTTTGGAAAGCTTAAAGTCATTCAAGAGATCATGCTAGCTCGTGCCCCAGGATGGGGTGTGGTGCAAGGGCAAGGCAATGAAGGTTGGTGCTTTCGGTGTGGTTTTGTTTCTTCAGGGAGAGGAGCCAGCTGCCGAGCAAAGACAAGACAGGGTGCTTTCCTGTGGCTAGGAGAGAGTTGGTGGGTTAGGGGGCCCTGGGAATTTGAGTCCTGTGCCATCATGAGCACAGATCTCAGAAGGGGCCAAACCTTGGAAGGGAATTGGTACTTGGTACAAACCACGTGCAATATGCATACCTCTTTAAGGTACTAGGCAGGTTAAGACAATGACATATCAGGAGTGACCTGGGAGACAAAACCAGAGAAGCTACCTTAGACGTCTTCCTTTGCTTATGACCTTGGGACCTTTGCCTTTTGAACAACTGCAGTGAGACAGGACAGTGGAAAGAGAGCCGGAATTGAATTTCTGACCCTTCTGGTCAGAAGCATTTGGGCTTACATGACTTTAATTTGATTTCATTAGAAATGAAAAAATTAACATTTCTTATGACCTGAGCTTCTGGAGCAAAATTCTTAGTGGCCCCATGCAAAATGGAGTCATCCTAGCTCACAGCTAATGCGACTATTATAGGAATGAAGAGAGGTGATGTTTGTGCAAAGCACTTAGCAAATCATAAAGCACTCTACCAACTCCTATAAGGAGCCAGCGCCCCCGGTTATAGAGGGAAAGTGACAGCTCAGGCTCTCTTACTTATGGGTGGCTAGGAGTGGAAAGTTTCCACAGTAAGGCGTCCCGGCTTTTGCATAGGGTGTCTGAGGCCTGTTGCATCCATGGGCTTGCCAGAGCAGGATGTTGACAGTTGGAGCCGCTTCCTTTGTGGGATGAAGCAGGGCAGGGCGTTGCTTCTAAATGCTGATGCTGCAGGTTTTGCTTAGTTTAGCGTGGAGGAGAGAGAGATTCAAATGAACCTTGGATATTTTCTCCCATTCAAGTACTAACCAGGCTGAACCCTACTGAGTTTCAGAGATCAGACGAGATCAGGCACATTCAGGATGTTATGACCACAGACAACCTTGGACATTTTCTGATGGAATTCTGTGTCCAAACTGTTATGCCTCAGCTGTCTGCTGATGGGGCTGGAAAATGATTTCGTGCTCTTGCGGTAGTAAGTCATTCACAGGGAATTGGGACTACCTGAGTAGGGAGGGCTGTAGCCTGCGTCAAGCCCTTCTCTGGCCAGTAGACATCAAATGTAGCCACAATGGGAGCCACATGTGTTAGTCCATTTTTTTTTTCTTCTTTTGAGTTGGAGTCTCACTCTGTCGCTCAGACTGGAGTGCAGTGGCCGCTTCCGGCCACCGCAGCCTCGACCGGCTGGGCTCCAGCGATCCTTCCGCCTCAGCCTTCCAAGTAGCTGGAACTACAGGCATGTGCTACCACGCCCGGCTAATTTTTTGATTTATTGTAGAGAGGAGGTCTCGACAAGTTGCCCAGGTGGGTCTCGAACCTGCGGGCTCAGGCAATCCACTCACCTCGGCCTCCAAAAGTGTGGGATTACAGGCTGAGCCACCGAGTCTGGTCAGTTATTCCATTTTTAAAGTAGCTACATTATAAAAACTGAAAAAAGAGAGAGGTGAAATGAATTATTTTGCTGTATTTTATTTTATCAGATGTATTAAAAATAGCATTGTTACAACATGTAATTGATAGAAAATATAAATAATATAAACATATTAATATAAAAATATTTGTAAGATATTTTATATCCTTTTTTAATTTAAAGGTTTGAAATCCAGTGTATGTTTTATATTTACAGCACATCTCAATTTGGACTAGTATCATGCTTAATGAATTAGACTCTGAATTAGACTGTGCAGGTCTACAACACTGGTCTCAAGTGAGGCAATCTCTTCCACTCAGAGAACATGTGGCAATGTCTGCAGTCCACAACCATGGAGGGTAAAGGCCAGGGATATTGCTTCACATCCTACAATGCACAGGACCATTCCAGCCATAAAGAATTTTCTGTTCCAAGATATCGGTAGTGCCAAGTTTGAGAAATCCTGGTCTAAACCAAGCTCTACCTGCCCCCCATACCACCTTCCCTGCCCCCACAGTTGGTAGTGGGACAGGTGCTGGGATCCTGGTCTCCTGAGTTGAGCCCCAGGGTATCCCTGTATCACCTATAGTCCTCCAGGACTATAGCAGGGGTTCCTCTTTCCAGCGCAGCTCAGTAGAGGAATATAAGTGACAAGACGCATGCCACAAGCAAGAAACCACACCCCCCACAAAGCTCCTCAGTGCAAAAGTTTCTTTTGTGTTATGTGAAAATTTAGGGAAAACTCATCCACTTGTCAGAACCTGAAGATAGGTCCAAGAGACAAAGGAAAGGCTGAACCCAGCAAGAATTCTGCAGTTGATGCTTAGCCAGCTCTGGAGCAGGCCTTCAAAGCGTGGGTGTCAGAGGGGAGCATCTTCCATTGAGATCAGGTTTCTTAGTCAACAACAAGAGGACCCAGAACAGTTTTCTGAATGTCCATTTGAATGTTTATTCTCATCAGTCAATGAAAAGTACTTTGCAGCAACTAGAAGCCACAGGGTAGAAGTACAATAACTGACTGTGTTTCCCTTTCCTTGGTCCCTATACAGGCTTTTTCCCCCCACCTGCCATAGATATGGAACTTAAAATGTTTGTAGAAAATGGCAGTGGAATCAGTGATTGAATGAATGAATGAATTGCACAGAGGAGCTTAAGATATAAACTCGTCTTTATTTTTGCTTCAATGTTATATCACCTAGCAATATTTTTTTATTCTATTAAATATTCTTTTTAGTAATATATATAACCCCATGTTCTGGGGTTACATGTGATGTTTTAATACCTGTGCACAATGTGCAAATGTGTAAATGATCAAATCAGGGTAATTGGGATATCTATCACCTCAAACATTCATCTTTCTTTTGTGGTGGGGATATTGCAGATCTTATCTTCCAGCTATTTTGAAATATACAGTAAGTTGCATAAATCACCTAGCTATTTTATACTTGTTCTTCCCTGACCCTTGTCCTCTCTTCATCCTGGTCTTATCTCCAGCCCCTTTCAGCATTCCCGCATTTGTTTGTGGGTGGCTTGACTCCATGATGGAATGTTGAGCCTTGATAGCTCCCCAGAAGTCTTCCTCCCCAGCCTTGGGCCTGGTCTTGGACCCCTCTGTAATAAGATTTCTTTTCCTGTGTTTCAGGCCTCTGGGGAATTCCAGGCCTCACTTTCTGAGATCTCTAGGCCTTCCTCAAGCCGACCCAACCTCCACAGGGCCCATTCTGCATGATTCTGCAGGCACAGGAGTCCTGCAGTCCACCTCGGGCAGACTTCATACTCATGGTTACACTTGCTGGTTGGCAAACCACAGACAACCTCAGATTCACTCAGTTGGTGTTTTATTCGAGACTGTTGCTTGTTTGTGCCTACTTTGTGTTTTGCTGCTTGTTCATTCGATGAAGGAGTGGTAAGCAGAACTCAGACTAGCTGCATCCATTTTTGTCTTTAATGTGTTACAGACAGAGTTACAGAGGAGGTTGTAGCTGTTGGAAAATTAGATTGGAGGAGAAGCTGTGCGGCCGTCACGCATGGCTATTACTCCAGCCCTGTCTATATCATCATGGGACAACGCCCAAGTTCCGGCTCCCAAAGATGCTTAGATGTCAAGGGCTGAGTGACCCTTGGGGATCCCCAGTCCTTTGAGCTATGGGTGTAGCCTGCTCTTCCTCCCTCCATGGCCCCTATTTTTCTCAGGCCACTGGTGGGAGATGGAGCATTCTCTAACGCCTCAGGGTGTGTGGGGTGTCGACTCACTGGGACCCAGGACAGCAGTTCTAGCTCTAGTGTGGAAAATAAGTTGCTTTAAGGCTGAGAACGAGAGGCGTGTGCTGGAGAAGAGGAAGAGCACCCTCCAGGTTATTTGGAGCTGGATTCATCGACCTAGTGCCCCCCGGCTTGGTCACACAGAGGGGCTAGCTGCAAGGCCACAGTCTCAGCGCCAGCCCCAGTTCCTGTGGCAGCTGCCCAGTGTGCTCATGTGGTGAGGATGTCCACAGAGTGGGGCACTGAGCCAAGCACAGGGACTGTTCTGTTCACCAACCAAGCACAGATTAAGCCCTTTGTAGATGCCGGGAGCTGCACTCCTCTGGGAATTAAAGGAGAGCTTTGAAAAACTGTTTTTCTTTCCTCTTTCTCATCTCCCCATTATTTTATTTACTTTAAACCACATACACAATGTCCTTCTTAATAAGATGAAGCTGAGAATCTAGGGATCTGTTCTGAGACATGGTGGTTTTCTCTAGATCATGCAAGAGGACTCTGCTTTGTCTTGCCAGTCTCATTAGCTGGGACGCCAGCGCTGCGGGAGTGGTGGCTCGCCTGTCCCCAGCTTCTCTGCGGCAACTCGGCAGGGCCATGAAGTGGGAGGCAGATGAAGCTTCCCGGCTGCTGTGCAGCTGTTTGCTAACCACCTCCGCTCACAGGCGGCTCCTGCAGCTGACCTGGGTGCGTGCAGCTATACAACATGGCCTTCTGCTGCAAACAGATGCCAGGACCGATGGAGGCCATGATGCAAATGCTCTGATTATCAAGAGCAAGTGCTCACTTTGCATCCTGGTTGCACAGTCATGTTTGCTGACCCAGCACGTCTCTTCAGCTGACTCTTAATGAAAACATTCTTGGACAGGGATGAGTGCCACAGATGCTTCCATGAAACTGATTTCAGGGTCCAGTTGGCCCAGGTTCTCAGTGAGACACACTGCTCCTTCCAAGGGTGCAGAATGGCCATTAACTCCTGGAGATGGATTGAGGAAGTGGTTGTCAAAGCAATGTCACAGCTCACTCTTTCTGTTCCATTCTGACTCTGCTGCTTCTGTTCTTATTTTGAGAAACAATACCATGTTTTGGTGGAGGGCGGGTGCCTGGGGAGTCTTTTTCAGGGGGAGGATGTGAGGACATTGGCCCAAGGAAAACCTTATATGCTAACTGTGTTTATTTTGGGGAACTTTTTTTCTATTGCAGCTTAACAAACTGGGAATGCAGAAACCCTTAGGAAGACAGGCTATGTGCTTTCGTGGTACACAAGTGGCTCTTAAAACTATCCGTCCCCCAGCTCATCTGTGGCGGAGAACCATGAAGCCAAACAGAGCTATAAAAACCATCTTGTGCAGCACAGTGTCTCTGTCTGCTGCTGCAGTCGCAGTGACCGCCCCCCCACCTTTGGAAGAGGTCTGCTGAGTCCTGGCTTGCCAAGGTTACTAAGAGCTGTTACTGCTCACTTTTGCACGCCTCGCAGCATCTCCCAAAAAGAAAACACTCAGATGCTGGGTCTGGCCTCTCTCTTCTTCTCTGGCAGTTTCCAGGCCTGTGCTGTGTGTGTCCTCTTCTTCCCCCTAGAACCCAGCTGGCACTAACTTGGGCAGCACAGGAAGTATGTGGCACCCTGATGCCTAAGCACCACAAAGAAGGAGGTTGAGGTATCCCCTCTGTCATTCTGCCCTGTTGCCCGTGCCTCCCTTGTCTTTCTTCTTGGCACATAGCGCGTTCTCCAGCAGTAGCAGGCCACACACAGGACTAGATTCAGGTCTCCAGGGCATTGTTTGGGAGGGTACGTACAATTTGCAGAGATCCTGGGATACAGCAGCCTCCCCCATGGCTGTCTCAGCCAGGTCTGGGAGTGGCCTGCTCCATCCAGGACTCTCAGAGAGCGCCTACTCCTCTCCCTTCCCCCACCTGTGGGCCAGTGGCCTGTGAGCCTTTCTCTTTCAACACTCACATATTTATCACAAACCCAGAAGAATTCAGAGAGCCACGAGGCTCCCACCTGGTTAGTACACGAAGGGAGTGGAAGAATTATGACTTCAGTGCCCCCAAGAGGCGGTGCAAGTTGAGAACATAATCAGAGGGGAAAAAAATGTCTGGATGGAGTTATACGTGACCAACATACGAACATTTTCAGAGGTATCCAGGAATTCCTTCTGGGCAAGTTCCTGTGCTGTGTCCAGAGGGAATAGTAAGGATGGGGTGGATCAGTCTTGGTGTGCAGGGCTCTCAGTACAGGAAGCCAGCAAGCCACTGGCCACACATCTGGCTGTTGAGGGACCCGGCTTTCCCTCCTGAGCATCCTGCCCCAGGCCTTTCTCAGCTCAGGCTGAACACAAAGGAGCACAAATCAGACTCCAGACTTGAAAAGTTGTAAATGTGCTCACTGAAAACCTTGTGAGGGGCTGGGCATTACAGGGTTCAACTCAGCAAAGACTTCTGGGGGGAAAAAAAACCCAACCCTCCTACTCATCTGTCTCTCAAGTTCCATGCCTCCTGGAGACTGCTTACATCTTTTCTCCCCTACAGCCAAGCCTCCTGCTGTGTCTTGGCTGTCTCATTCCCCCTCCCCTTTGTCAACCTCAGACCACAACTCCCACCTCCCAGCCCCATAGATGTCTTTTTTCTCTTCTGGTAGCTCTGCTTGATCCCTCTCAGTTTCCTCACAAGTTCTTTCTCACCTGTCTCCCTCATCAGCCTGTGAAGGCCTGGAGTGGGCAGAGCATACAGCGGGGCCTCCTTGGGGACTCCACGATAGTGCAGGGTTTCGCCTGAGCCCCGTGCTTCTAGAAAACAGCCAGAGTTAATCCCCTGTACTTTTATGTCAGATCTCTCTTGTCCTTTTGTGTCCCAGGAAATGACTTACTGCAAAGAACCTCTCTTCCCCATGAAACTTAGATAAGACCTGCAAGCATAGGCTGAGATGTGTCCCCACAAATTCATCTGTTGGAGTCCTAATACCCTATATCTCAGAGTGTGACTGTGTTTGGAGAGATCTTTGAAGAGGTAATTAACATAAAATGAGGCCATTAGGATGGGCCCTAATCCAATTTGGCAGGTGTTCTTATAAGAAGAGACGATGAGGACACAGACAGGCACAGAGGGAGACTTCATGAGGACTTAGTAAGAGGGCACTCATTTGCAAGCCAGCGAGAGGAACTCAGGAGAAACCAAGTCTTTCTGGCATCTTGATCTTGGACTTCTAGTCTCCAGAACTGTGAGAAATAAATTCCTGTTGTTAAGACTCCCAGTCTGAGGTACTTTGTTTTGGCAGCCCTAGCAGACTAATAGGTCCACTCATAAATACCATTCACTGGCTCTTGTGACTCTCATAAGACTCACAGATGACCCTTTGTTTACCTGTGTCAAGGACAGACATAGACCCTCCAAATTACCTTTTTTTTTTCTTAAATGATTAGCTAAACTGTTTATCCCTCCAAACTAGACGCAGAGCTATACATTCCTTGCCCAGCTGACTGACAGATGCCCCCTGATGACAAAAACATCCCAACTGTAAAATCACCCCTCCTGGAATTTGTCTGCTCCCCTCTATAAAAGTCTAGACAAAACCACCAGCCAGGATACTCTGATCTTTGGGTCTGGGTGTTTCCCTGACTGCAATAGCCTGAATGAAATCAATTTGCTTACCAGTTCAGTATTTTGTCTTTGACAGTTTGCCGCTGTGACTTGGATGGGCTTGGAAGTCCATCTGGACCCCTGTCTTTTCCACCCAGAAAATGAGGCCTCTCGAGCCCGCTGTGCTCCTGTGAGTGGTGATCAGAGATCCCACAGTGAGTCCAACTCCTGATCCTGTGCTCCAGACATTGGTCCCTGGAAGCTCGGTAAGGATTTGATTTTGATTCTTTGCTTGAGTGCTCTTTTGGCTTCGTTTTGTTGCTGGCCTCTGTTTAACCTTGGTGCTATGGGAAATTTTCAATCCACTTCTCAACTCCCTTTGAAAATCCCTTCAGATGTTTTCCACTATTGTGCAAATTCAGCTCATTATCTCAAAAAATGGCAAGATTTCATGGAGAACAATTAGAACTGCAGTAGCACCTCTGAGGCACTCGAAATCTCCCTAAACTTGTCCCTCTACAAGACTCCCTCAAATCCTGGGGCCCTAAGACCTCTTCTCTTTCATGGTCAGCTTATTACATGAAGTCTGAAAAATGAGAAAATGTCTCTGATCTATTTCATACTGAACAGTCCCTTTAAGGACTGTCTTTCTCACTACCAGCCTCTCCTCCTGCTCTTTCTCCACCCTCAACAAAATCTCATAACTCTCTCCTCCCCAGACCCCTCCATGGGTCCTGCTCTGGTGCTTCCCCCCACTGAATATTCCCTCTTAGTGCGTGGATTCACTTTTTTCTCTGTCAGCTCCTACTCCCCTCTCCCTGGGTCCTGCTCTGGTGCTTCCCCCCACTGAATATTCCCTCTTAGTGCATGGATTCACTTTTTTCTCTGTCAGCTCCTACTCCCCTCTCCCTGTCTCCATTAATCTTCCCTGTTCTTGCCTCTCCATCTTACCCTGTATTGATTGTGCCTTCCCACCATGATAGAGAGCCCATGACCAAGTGCCCACCCGAACAAAGACTCACTCAGATGCACATGCTATAATCAAAGACTTTCCCAACAGTAAGAATAGGGGAGTGTTTAGTAATACATTCTGTCTTGTCCTTGGGGTGTATCTTCCTGGGCTCCATGATTTATATCAACTTTTGCAGGTGCTGGTGGGTACCAGAGATTCCATTTTATGGTTTGCAAAAGTCAAATGGGCTACTCTTCACAAAGACTTTCAAAGAAATCAGAACACCTAGTGGTAAGGGCCAAAACTATAGGAGATGGGCCTTAAAATTCATTCCACTGTCTCTCCTCAAAAACTGATTGGTTCAGATATATAAGACTGCAGGCAACACAGAGATTAATCTGCCTCTAACTACAGACTTAGATTAGAAAATTCTGGGAAGGACAACTGTGGTCTTATACTTGATGACTGAATCACTCTTATCTTTATAGCTAATTTCATTAATGGCTCATGACCAGAAATTAGAGATGTCACCCAAGAACATATAGGCAGAATGTGCCTCTCTCTGAAGACATACACTAACTCAACACTATGAAAACCCCATCAGAGAAAAGGCCACATCAACACAGTGTACACTGATGGCTTTCCAACTTAACTAATTAGAAGGAAGCAAACCAGGCCAATTGGCTCCTTCCAAAACCCCCCATCCTCACCCCATAGACAGACACACTTGCAGATAAAAGGATACTGGACTTGAGATTGGCTGGTCTTAACACCTAAAAGAGAACAAGAGTCCAAAAATTTATCTCTCCAGTGACTTCCTCAGAGGGACTCTCCTTTGTGTCCACATTAACACTCAAGAGGAGAGAATCATCCTCATCAATGGGCACCCTACTCCCCTCCTAATGGACCAAGAGCAACATATCCCACCATTGACACCTCTTATTTTTTGCCACACTCCCTGGGCGTTCACAGGCCATATCTGCTGTGGGGACTTGATAATCATCCACATAGCTGCCTTTATCTGAACCTTTTCCGGTCTTACTAGGATCCCCTCATGGCCTAGCACAGCTTTTTGCTTAGTTCTACTACCTAGTCAACCTGGAAAAAGAGTTACTTTCCAACTGGACTATTGGGATTTTTTTACTCTCTTGGGGGCCTCACTATTGATGTCTGTGTTTCCCTTCTTTGTGTCTTTGTACTTGTATGACTCTCAATGACCATCTGACTTTATTTTTTTTGCTCCTGTCAAAATCCTGGATACCCCTTTAAATTCTCAAGTACAGACTATGTTAATTAAAATACCTGACTCCCTTTGAGCTGCTTGCTCAACTGACACAGGCCAAAATCTGAGAAACTGAACCTCTCAAAGTACAAATAGAACTTTCCATGCCACTCTGAACATTACCATAATATCCTTTAAAACAAGAATCTTCCAAGGTCTTCAATTTATGGTTCCAGGTGTCTTTGACAAGGGACTCTTAGTCTCCATGTCTATTTTCTGTTATACCCCATTCTCTCAGTAAGGAAGCTGAATCCAAGCCAGCTAGTCAAGACTTATGAGCAATTCTCAAAACAGTCAATCCCAGATTTTCTCTGAGGACCCCAACACCATTCTGTCCTTTGTTCACCCAACACTACTCATCTCACAGTCATCAGTTTATGCTCTGCTTTTTTCAGTATACTTTTCAACCCTGACTCATAATATCCTTTTGCCTTTAGATGGGAAAACCAACAATACACATGGACTATTATGCTGCAGGGGTTTACTGAGATGACCATTTGTTTCCCTAGGACAACCTGCATGCTCTTGTGGGCTTTGCCTGGTGAGGAGCAATGCCTCAGACTCTCAGTTTTCCATGTTATTTGGCTACAAACCCCTAATATGAACAATTTTTTTTCTCTTTGACAACCAAATAATTGAATTTCTTCGAGATCACTCTGTTGCCCAGACTGGAGTGCAGTGGCCGCTCCCGGCCACCGCAGCCTCGACCTGCTGGGCTCCGGCGATCCTTCCGCCTCAGCCTTCCGAGTAGCTGGAATTACAGGCGCACGCTACT
>NW_007246552.1:547044-575038 GCF_000164805.1 Carlito syrichta
GGAAGGATCGCCGGAGCCCAGCAGGTCGAGGCTGCGGTGGCCGGGAGCGGCCACTGCACTCCAGTCTGGGTGACAGAGTGAGACTCCAACTCAAAAAAAAAAAAAAAAAAACCAAGGGAATAACTTGTCCCTCAAGGGACATTTAGCAATGTCTGAAGACACTTTAGGTTGTTATAAGGTGAGGGAGGACATGCTGCCAGCGCCTAGTGGGTAGAGGTTAGGGATGCTACTACACATCCTGCAGTGCACAGGGTGGTCCCTACAACTGAGAATGATTCCACTCAAAATGTTAGTAGTGCCCATGTTTTTGAGTAACCCTGATCTAGATGATGACCCTTTCCAATCTTGTTTAAAAAATAAAAAGAACTCATTCAGGGTGCCTTAGCAATGAAATTTGGTTCTTACAGTAGTATTCTGCCTTTAAATTTTCTGAACTGTAGTGAAACAGAAACAGAACATGAAAAGTTGGTCTTGGGCACACCATGAAGAGTGACTCTGGGAAACCAGATATTACTGATGAAAGAAAACTTGGTGAGGGACCTGGAGCCCTGGGTTCCAGCTCTGGCTCTAACGCCACCTTGCTGAGTGTCTTTGGGAGTATCACTGTCTTCCAGGGGTGGAGCCAAAGCATCTTAGACCTCTGCTGGCTCTAACAGAGTTTTTTCTAGAACAAGTTCGTGCATGAGTCAGTTTAGAGAGTTACTAAAGCACAACAAAATGTAAAGGAATAAGGAAGAAGAAACCACTTGAGCTCTACCCTTCCACTCCTGGCTGCAGGCCACGTCCACTCCCTCCCAGCATGTGCTCCCCATGTGACCCACTTCCCCTCTTCTGCATGACCAGCTGTTGAGAAAGGAGGAGGTCTGGCATGCAGGAAGGGCGACCAGGGGTGAGGTCCACTCTCGGGGACTGGTTATGTGAGAATGGACCAGGCAGAGGAGCTCTGTGGTGCCTGTTTTCAAAATGAAGAGCAGGGGTGAGCAGTGGCTTGTGAGTATTCTCAAGAAAGAAGTGACACTTGGCCTTGGACATTTCGATGTCACTCTTTAAAAAGATCCACATTCTTTTTTTTTTTTTGAGTTGGAGTCTCACTCTGTCACCCAGACTGGAGTGCAGTGGCCGCTCCCGGCCACTGCAGCCTCAACCTGCTGCATTCCGACGATCCTTCCGCCTCAGCCTTCCATGTAGCTGGAACTACAGGCGCGCGCTACCACGTGAAAGAAGTTTTGGGGGCGCCCAGTAACGACTCCACGCCATCTGAACTGAGAGATTTATTAAAGGGGCAGTTACACGAAGGGACTGTAACCAAGGAAGGACGAGAGAGAGAAAGAAAGAGAGAGAGACCGAGAGAGAAAGAGAGCAAGAGAGTAAGAGAGTGGCGGGGACAAAGAGAGAGAGCAAAAGGGGGGGAGGGAGTGTGAGAGAAAGTAAGAGAGGGAGAGAGAGAGAGCTAACAAGAGAGTGGTGGGGACAGAGAGAAAAAGCAATAGAGAGAGAGAGAGAGAGAGAAAGAGAAAAGGCGAGAGAGTGACGGGACAGAGAGAGGGAATAAGAGAGAGAGAGAGCTATATAGTGAGAAAGGTATATTTATGAAACTTGCAGGGGCAGGCCAGTGCCATGCCTGAGTCTTATTGGAGGAGACTATGAGGTAGCATTTCTATAGGAAGAGGTTGTTTGAGCACAGGTTTAAGTTTCGCGCGGGCGGAAAGGCAGGAATTTATGGCCTTTGTTGTCTTTGGGAGGCAGAGCCATCTTGGGGATGCCCTTCTGACTGTGGTCTGCACCTTTCACCACGCCCGGCTGATTTTTGATTTGTTGTAGAGATGAGGTCTCTCCAAGTTGCCCAGGCGGGTCTCGAACCCGCGGGCTCAGGCAATCTACTCACCTCAGCCTCCCAAAGGCGCAGGATTATAGGCGGAGCCACCGAGCCCGGCGATCCACATTCTTTTTCGAGATGAATTGTAGCTCACTTATATATTTATTATTACTGTAACTCCAGAAGCTAAATTTTTTAATTTTCATGAAAGGGTTTGTGTTAGTATTTGTTTTTAATATTTTTATCTTCATAAACAAATATAGCAGGTGATTTTAAAAAAATAGACACAAATCTTTTTTAATAGGCAATTCATACACAAGGTAACCAATTTAAATATTTTATTTTATTTTTAGAGATGGAAGTCGCACTATTTTACCTAGGCTGGTCTCGAACTCCTGGGCTCAAGTGATCCTCTTGCCTCAGCCTCCTGAGTAGCTGGGATTAGACAGGGGCCACTGTGCCCAGCTAGAAAATGAAAGATTAAAAAGGGCATACAGAGGAAGAAAAAGTCTTCCTACCAGCTTGGGAGTAGATGGTCCTTGTGTTCTTATCAGTATGATCCCCAAGAACCCAGAAAAAGTTGGAAAGTTGATGCTATACGGAAGCACATACCCATCTAAGAAGGCTCAGTTCTTGTGACAGCTTAGGAAAAGGAGAACAGTTCCAACTGGAAGCTGGATGGGACGATTTCCAGGAAGATGACATTCTGTTCTGGATGGACATTCACAGGACAACAAATGACTGCACACAACTTAGGTAGCTCCCCTGCTACTTTGCTGATGAGAGAAGGTTGGGGGGGGGGGGGGAATAAAGAGGCAGGAACAAGGCTTTGGGAATGACAGGCTGTAATTGTGCCAGGGTGCCTCCTGGAACAGTTCATTAAGGTATATGAGCCAACCACTTATGTCTTTCCTTTGGTGACAGAATTTTCAGAGTAAGTTGGCCAATACAGGGAAGTAACATGAGTTAGAAAGGTTAGGGTAGGGATCCTTGGTCGTTTGTGTTTTCTTAGAATTCTATTGTCTTCTTTCTGTGTTCAGAGAAAGTTCTGATTTGGAGTAAAGCGTGGCCCCTCAGGGCCCCCACTAAGTGCCCCCACTAAGTTGTGGACTTAACATGCTTCCCTTCTGCTCACTTTGAGTCTTGCTGGACTCCCAGCGAGAGTTGTGGGTCCCCTGGAATCCTGTGTTCACAGGACACCACAGATACTACTTGTGGATCGGGCAGCAGGGAAGGGGGACATACATACTGTATATATCTCCTCTGCTCATGAGCTTCTCCACTGTCCCATAGAACTTCACTCATAAAACACAAGTTCAAAAATGAAATTATGAAGGGTTTCAAGATTAAGGCAGCATTGCATTAAACAATGTGTAAAACCAAGTGTGGGCTGTCTGAGCACAAGGGCCTGTGTGATGTCACTGGTTGATCACCCATGAAGTGGGCCTTGCTGGTCTGGACGTGAAACCAGCACTGCTGAGGGGATCTGGAAATCTTGAGATGAGCTCCCTGCGGCCAAAACCAATACTCTGAGGATGAGAGAGCTGAGAGCTAGAAGGAATTTTGGTTCTTGATGACATTGCTGAACCACTGGTTTTAAACTCCTTGGAGCTTGCTGGATTTCTTATCATCTGAGATAAAAAGATTCTTGTCTTTAAGGGTGGTTTGTGCTGAGTGTTCTGTTACTTGCAGTTGAAAGCTTTCTCATGTATATAGGAGAACATCTTGTCCATAACTTGTGAATGCTAAACTGCTTCATCTTTGTTCTTACCTGTCTGTGTGTCTCCCAACCCTGCTTTTGACAAAGGTGGATACATAACTCTAGGGGCTACCTACCCAGTCCTGACAAGACTTTGGAACTCAAGAGCTAAAGAAGACCAGGGGACCAAGCTGGAAATCAAGCTCTGCTTTCAGATTCCAGATGGAATGCTATTCCAAACAATTACCCAGCCAAGACAATTCTCCTCCTTAAAGATACTGTATTTATGTGTGCTGGCTCTTTAGGTGAATGGGTTACCTTGTAAGAGTCACCTGTCACTTGAAAAATCGTTAGTCCCGTCACACCTAGGGTTAACTAAACTCTTTGAGACTTATTGGATTTCTGCGTTAATTCCTTATACTTTCAACTTTAGGGCCATTCTGTTTAAGAGGTAAAAAAAAAAATAATAGTTAAAAAATAGTAAATCTGAGGACCTCAAAATATGACTCAGATACCATTAGCTAAGCTATAGAGCGGTGGCAATCAGATCCTTGCAGACAATTCTGCTAGCGTGCAAATGTTTATTCCGCTTTTCTGGACTTGATAAGTACCTACCTATGCCAAGATAGCTTTAATCATTGTACAAAGGCCTCTGGAAAGTGTTGTTCAGACTGACCTTACAGACTCAAAGCCATTCCCTTTTCCTTAACTGAGACCCGTGGAACAGCTGGGTCACTGGACCTTTGACGGCCTTAGTTGGTTACTAATGTCACAGGTGAGAAATATTTAGGATAAATGAACATAAGTAGCTGAAAAATGCTAATTCTGATGAGTTGACAAGATTGTTATCAACATTCTTATGTGTCTACCATTCTTAGAATCACAGATAAGTTCCATAGAGATTGACTGGTCTAGCCCTATGGGTCACAGGTATGATTTGCTCAGGGCCATGCATTTAATGCTGGCCTGGGACTAGGTGTTTTAGTTTTATGCACACTGCCCTTTCCCATATCCCACCCCTTGTTGTTCATGTGAATTTATGGCAGGTCTTATTTCTACAATCTCCTCTAATTGGTTTACGTCCACAGGACACTCTCTTGAGGATACAATTACATTTTTTTTTCCATGTTACTTCTTCCTGTCCCCAGTGCTGTAGGGTCATAGCTGTCGATTCTTGAGCTGAAGGCAGTCAAAAAGGACTTCCTGTACTTTTGCCCAGACGGCAGGTCTGAGGATCTAGATATGAGGAAGAGAGTCTTGGTTGTATTCCTTCCAACGTATGCTATGCATCAGCCTAGAGTTAATTTGTTTAGGCTCAGAAATGTGCCTCAGATACTCTGTAAACAATTAGAATCACAGAATGTCAGCTCTGGACAGTTTTAGAGAGAACCTGGTCCTGCAGTTCTCTAACTGTGCTCCAAAAAATGCTAGAGGTTTCTGTGAAGACTGGGGGAGGGGTGGCTTCTGTTTGACCTCTAAGAGCAGGTGGGCTGGGGAGCTGAGCAGACCTATGTTTAGGTCTTGGTGCCCTCCCCTGGGTTGTTTTATTTAATTGGGGTTCTGTGTCATGTTTCTTGTAAACAAGAGTTTGATGATAGAAAATGGTTGACAGCTATGAATCTAGTCCAGCTCTCTCATTTTTATTATGAAAAAATGGAGACTCAGAACAGAGGGAAGAGAGATAGTGACTGCCATCACATCTAGGGTTAACTTAACCCTTTGAGTCACAACTGCATACCTAGCTGGTGGCAGAAACTGGGCTGGAAACTCTGTTCGCAGACACCCTTTGTTACCTTGCAGAGCTGGTCTGGCCCCTCTAAAAACCTGTATTTTTGACTTGCTTGAGAGGCTGAACTACTGAAACCAGCTTTATGGTCAATGTCTATCTGGAAAGGAAAGGGACAATAAGTAGTCACCAAATGACTACTGTGTAACAGACACAGAAAATGCATTCACTCATTCAGAGCCAATTTGATTTCAGGCAACTCCTATGTAACAGATACCTCCCTGCCTGTCATGTGCATTCTTTCATTTATGGATAATGACAAGCCTGCAGGAGAAGCCATAGTATGCCCTGAGGTGAAGGCTCTCAGGGGTAAGTGACTTACAGGGTTACACATTGGCTGCTAAGTGACAGAGCCACCTTTAAACCGACACCCCTTTATCTCCAAATCTGCTGTGCTGGGCCACACCACTCCTAATATGCTTTTAACTTTTTCTTTAAAGGTTCAGGTAGTCAGTGGTTGCCAGTTGCTTGTGAGGCCTCCCAAGACTTGAAACTCCATTTTTTAAAATGTGAGTTGCCCTTTATGTATTTGGAAAGTGGTAGGGTCCCTATGGTGACTGTTCTTCCGAGGAGACAATCTATGGTAAGTGGAGTTCCCTTGGAGTCCTAATCTCTCTCCCAGCCGAGGCTTTCGTGATTGACCCACATGCAACTTTAGCTCATCTCTTGCTCACAGTGGAAAATTCTGCTCATCTTGCTGCTCGCTGCAGGGTGGGTCTTGAAGCAGCTGTCCCTCGGGGACAAGGGTGAGGCTGAGTGAAAGCCAGCGATGGAGAGATAGCGAACGTGCTGTGCAGAGAGAAATAGCTGGCGTGCACGAGGGCTCCAGCCTTTGGTGGTGCAAGACGTTTTCAACTGTCCTTGTCTTTCAAAAGACATTGTGTCTCAACAGAGGACCAGCAACTTCTGAAGCCATTTCAGGCCATATTTGTTCATCCTATTTTGGAGTTCTTCCTGGGTGGGTTCAGCCCCAGCCTCTGGTCATGTGAATTTTCTTCAAGAGTCATTTTGAATAAATTGGGCTGATGTAGGTGCTGGGAAGGGAAGGAAGTATGGCAATGCGAAGGATTGCGTACAGGATTGGTGCCAACTCTTCCTGGGGCGTTGAGGCAAGTTGTGTAGGGTGTGTTTCGATAGCTGTATCTCAATACTGGGAAATATGATGGCTGCCATCTTGTTGAATATGTGTTTCCAGGATCCTTTCTTCTTGCTCTTAGGGCATATTGCTAAAAGTTAGTGGTACTGACGGTTTGAGGGTGACTTGGACCTGGCTGTGTGGTCTGAATATTAAGACTTATACTCCAGGCTTTCTTTGCCAACTTTAGAGGTTAACCTACTGTCCTGGCTCTACAAAAAAAAAAAAAAAAAAAAAAATTAGCCGGGTGTGGTAGCATGCGCCTGTAGTCCCAGTTTCTCGGGATGCTGAGATGGAAGGATCGCCTGAGCCGAGGAGGTAGAGGCTGTCATGAGCTGTGATTATCGTGATCATGCCACTGCGCTTCAGCCTGGGTGACACAGTGAGAGATCCCGACGCAAAAAACAAAAACAAAAAAACCATAATTCTTTATGAAAATGTTTAAACTGAAATAGTAAGCTGATCACACTATTCCAATTAAGTACAAAAAATGATAAAGAAAACCACAGCATCGTTTGGCACCTTTTTCATTCATCTTGGAGTTATTAACTTACAATTATTTTCTCTCCCACTAAAAAGAGGTAATTTTCCATATTACTTTTTTTTTTTTACAGTTAGCCAATTGTCCTAACATCATCCACTGCCTGCTATTTTGTTCTCCATTGATTTTATTTTCCGTATTACTTTAAAAGAAGAACGGAACACCCTCCTCCCCCAGGCAGCTGCATCAAAATATTATATTCTGTTTTAAAGGAACTCCTTAGCAAAGATGTGGCAGCTGTTTCTCTGGGCAGGAGACCAATGGCAGAAATGAAACCGGGGAGGGGGCTCAGTGACCCCAAACACCAGAGGGAGGTTGGACTGCTGTGTTTTTACTAGCAGAAGTTTCATCCTGATCCCTTGTCATGTGGGAGAAGGTCTGTGAGCACCCCACAACCGGGAAAACTATGACAATGTAGGCACACATCCTGGGGCAGGGGGCCCCCTGTGGGTCTTTCTCACTCTGTGAACGCCAGTGCGGGAGTGGAGGGAACGGCTCTTTAAAGCAACATTCTACATGCACGTGTTGCTTTTTAGCCCACAGAATGATCTGTGTGCATTTTCCCATTTGAGGATTCTCTGTAGGATTCTGAATGGGATAGAGCAGGTTGTCTACCCCAAAGGATAGATGTAGGCTGGTTGTGTTGATATTCATAGAAGGTTCCTTCTGATACTCTCTCCATTTTTTTGTAATTGTCATGAACTCGAGCACTGGGCCAACATAAATCATCCGGGGATGCACACGCTACACAGGGGAAGGCTTTTCTTTGTTTGTTTTTGAAGGGATTACATCTCTATTCTCTTGCCATGTGCTTCTTCATCCCCTCTTTGATTTCTTTCTCTCTGGAAAAACCATTTCACCTCGTAGCACTGGGACTTTGAAAAGGAGACCCAAGAGCATCGCACATGGGCCAAGCCTGGACCTCTGGGGCAGCATTCCTCATGACTCGTATACAAGTATAGATTTGGAACTGGTGGCAACTGGTAACATTTTCAGTGTTTGTAAAACAGCCAGGGTCCAGAGCTCTGGGAACAGCCTGATTTAGCTCTTTGTTTAAGTTTTGGGTTAGAGGCTCCTGAGAAGCTGGTACAGGGGAAAGAAATTAGCAACCACGACTCGTTCGCAGCTGGGCAGCCAAATGGACAGCTCAAAAAGACTCAGGCCGACAGTGGAGAGTCCAACCGAACAGCCTGGGCCTGGCTTTTAGAGAAGAACTTATTGTACCCCAACTGCTCTGCATCTGCCTGGATGTTAGCCAAAGATCTGTGAGCACTACAGTGTTGGTATGCTTTGGGTGAGGCCCGTGGCCATGGCAACGAGTCGGAAGAGACCTGGTCCCTGGGAATGAGAGCAGCAGCTGCCATCAGGCAGGCGAGGGGTAGGGAGGAGAGGTAGAGGGTGGACTTGCTCGAAGATGGAGCCGTTTTACTGTTTTGGGTAAAGCTGCTATAGTCAGGGGCTGTTTATGGTTCACCTCAAGCTCCTTCCCTCTAATGAGTAGAGGCAGTTCAAACCAGGAGTTTAATAGCTTCTGCAACTATGATCAACCCACCAAAGAGAGGAAACTAACTGCCACCATACTGGTCGTGTACCACTAATCTCCTGACCTGCCCTTGTAGAAACATTTATGTAAAGGTGCATGGTGTCCCAGGAAGAGGATGCATGTTGTTCTGACTAACTCTCCAGCGAGCCTCATTCTCAAACCTGCCTCATTGGCAGAGACGTCCTGTATGTGGAAAGCTTGAGGGTAGAGCACTGGGCTTAGCATCAAAGATGTGAGTTCTAATCCCAGCAATGCCATCACCTCCATGTGACCTCTGTGCTTCAGTTTCCTCATCCACAGAACAAGGGTGCTGGCGAGGTAACCTACAAGTCCTCTCCAGTTCTAGCGGACTGGAGAATAAAAGATGACGAGGCATTTTGATGGGTGGAGTCCTCCTCATTTTCTGTTTCCACTTCCTTGAAGCCCTAGAAGTCCCCTGTGCTCCATGTATTCATTCTCCTTTCCCCCTAAGCCCTGACAATCATGGATCTTTTTCCTGTTGCTCTCGTTGTACCTTTTCCAGAATAATATATAGTTGGAATTGCCCAGGATACAGCCTTTTCAGATTGGCTCTAAGTAGGTTTTCTTCCTTCCTCTATCTCTCAGTCCCTCTCGGTTTCCTTCCTTTTTTCCGAACTCTTGGAAGTGTCTTCTAGCACTGTGAGTTGCTGGGCGTTTTCTTAAGGCAGACATTCGCAAAAGGTCATATATCTTTCGTCAGCCTTATCTGCTCACTTCCAAATCGGCCCCAACCCTCTGCAGGACCCCCATTTCCTATTTGCAGATTCCACTGCAGGCCACCCCCATCCAAAGTCCAAACAGCTGGGCTCCCACCTTCTTTTCCTCCAGTAACCTTCACTATGGTCCCAGCCTTGTAGGATTTGAAAATTTTTCTCTGAGGCGATAGTTCTCAAACCCAGATGTACAATAGGATCAACTGTAGATTTTTTTTTTAAGATTCGGGTTCAGCTGGTCTTGGGTGGGGTATGAGCAGTGGTACTTTTTAATGATTCGCAAGTAATGTTGATGTGGAGTCACCCTGAGAGCCACAGTTAAAAGGTTTGTTTGCGCTCCTGTTATTGAATGCATGTCATCCTTGCCATATGACTTTTTTGCATTCTGATATGACTGCCCTGTTGGGGCATGCCCCTTAGTGGTGAGATCACGCTTCGCCGTAGGCAGCCTGGAAGATGGTCCACAGTAATCCCCCAGGCCCTGGTGAAATATCTTCCTTTTAAGCCTGGTTGAGCTTAGTGAATTCTTTTTTTTTTTTTTTAAATAATATTTGTATTTAATTAAAAAAAATAAAGATGGGGTCTCATTGTGTTGGCCAGGATGGTTTTAAACTCCTGGCCTCAAGCAATCCTCCTGCCTCGGCCTCCCAAAGTGCTGGAATTATAGGTGTGAGCCACCGCACCTGGCCATGACTTATTTCTAACCAATAGCATATGGTAAAAGTGGTGGAATGTCCCTTCCAAGATTTGGTTTCAGAAGGTCTGTGACTTCTGTCTGTCTTGCTTACCCTGTCTGTCTGTCTCTCTTTGCCACCCCCCACCTTTCCAGAAATCTTACTCTGAGGGAAGCAAGCTGATGATGTGTTGTGAGTAGCCCAGGGGAGAGACCCACATAGTAAAGAATTAATGTTTCTGGGCAACAGCCAGCAGGGACCTGAGGCCTGCTGACCCTACATGAGTGAGCCTAATTGTAAAATGTTACTCCAGTGGAGCCTTGGAGGACACTTTTGGTAAAGCCTTGTGAGAGAGACCCTGTGTCAGAGTTACCCAGCTAAACCATGACCAGACCCACAAAAACCGTGAGACAATAAATGTTTGTTGTTTGAACCTCTAAATTTTGGGGTCATTTGCTTCATAGCAAAGATAATGAGTGCTGAGAGAAAAGGCAGTTCCTTAGACAGAAATGGAGGGACAAGCTTCATGTCAATTTTGAAGAGTGGAGGGGTCTAAGAACGTGTCCCAGTGGGGGAGTGTTCAGCAGGCGGGGACCAAGTTGCTGGGCTCAGAAGGCAAGTGACAAATAAGCAGAAGTTTGCTGGCTAGAGTTGTGCTTCTCAGATGCGAATGTGCAGGTAGAGTGCCTGGGAGGCTTGTTCAGATGATGATTCTGATCCAGTAGTAGTTCTGTGTTGGGTTCCAGGGAGTCTACCAGCTCCCGGGGCGTGCTGATGCTGCCGGCCTGGGGAACCACATTTTAGGGGACAAGGAGCCATTCTACTTGGATTCGCGTTTCTCTCTATGGTTACTTCCTTCTTAAATACAGTAGCCCTCTTTGTTCCAAACCTGACTCAGAGGTGCTTCAGGAACCAGGAAAGTGGCCTGTGCCTTTTGGGAGTTTAGGAGGTGGAACAGCGCCCCCTTGAGGCCATAAGGTGGATGCGGTGGTGAGAACACAAACCTGGGATTTGGGTTGAATCTCATGAAACAGCCGTTTATCCGAGTCAAACATGGTCAGAATGTTGGCTGTTTCACAAGGTTCCAGTTATTAAGAGATCAAAGCCTGGTCTCTGTCCCTGCTGAGAGGTCCTCCTTTCTGTGCCCGTCTAGGAGCATTCGTTGTTATTTGTATTTTGAAAGGAGACAGTGCCTCAGTGGTGTTTCTCAAACACTTCTATCTAAGTCCGCCTCAGCACAGAGAAATGTGTAGCCTGAAGCAGCCAGGAGAAAAGCTTTGGAGGTCTTAATTTTTTTGTTGTTGCCATTTTATATGAATCAATGGAATGTGCCATTATAATATAAGTATAATTTCCTCCTCAAACACACATGTAAAACTGCTGTCCCAGGAAGATGCACTTGGTCTAGGAAGACTCCTTTCCAGCTTGAGAAGTGTCTCCGACACTGCAGCCCTGCCAGGTCCTATCCTGAGCCCCCACCACCTCAGACCTCTCCCGCTTCCTCGCCCTCACTCTCAGCCTTGACCCTGTTCCCACCTCTCCTCCTGTCCTCACAGTCCACTTTGCCGTCTGCCAAGTTCAGGTTCAAGGTCATGCCCTGAGACTGTGATCACAGGCACCCCCATGCTCTCTAAACCCTCTGAAGAGGCTATCTTTCTGCAGAGACCCCCCTCTGGCAGAGACTTCACCCTTCTGGAGAGACCCCACCCTCCGGGGTAGACCCCTCATGTGGCGAAACCCTACCACCGGTTTCCTTCCCCCGCTGGGTTTCCGGCTGTGGAGTTGTGCTGTGAAATGATACTGAGCGATTCCTTTCACTTCCAGCTCTCCTGCCTCTCATGGGCTCTCCTTGAGGCTCAGCAGTTCTTTCACTCCCTATTTTTCCAAGCTTTGCCTGATGACAAGTATATTTTGAGACTGTCCTAATAGTATAGAATGCGGCCCCATTCCAGTTCTATTAAATCCGAGTCTAGGGGAGGAAGCACGTTGGAGGTCACCCAGGATGCCCTGACCTAGACCCTCTGTGGCCTTAGGGAAGTTCCCGCTGCCCCTCTCAGCCCTGCCTACCCCCATCACCCCACCAGGCTCGGCCTTGCCTCCCTTCTCACTTGGAATATTAAGACCATCTGCTCTGTGCTTCCGAAGCTCCCACCCTGTACTCTCAAAACTCCCCCCCCCACTTCCCAGTCCTTCCCCTTCGCTGCCCTCTGCCTCTGGCACGCTGCCCTTCTAACCCCCTCTCCTTGTGTACACCCAGGGTATCCCTCTCCGATGGAATTCTTTTTTGGAATCGGACTTTCAGTCTTCTCTTCCCTCCAAAACCAGACTTCTCACAATAACTTGGCTTCTCCCTTGAGCTGCTGGCTCATCTCCCTCCTTCCTTTCATTGCACTCCCTTCGTCACTCCTTATTGGGCTCCTCTCCCCCTTTTCTTCTCTGGTCTCACGCGGTGCCCTCATAATGCTTTGCAAGGCCTCTGCAATGAGCCTGGGCTAAAGGCAGAGTAGGCACCCCTGAAGCATCTCAAGGGAGAGGTCATGGTCAGACAGCCGAGCACTAGTCTTCCAGCTTGCCCTTGTCCTGGGCAGCCGCGTGGATTTTGTCTTCCCTGATACTGCTGTTCTGATCCAAGGCTATATTCTTGATGTCTCCCTACAAATACACAAGGCTTGTCTTTGTGTGAGTAACTATGGAGCCCAAAGAGAATGGGAAAAATGACTGCCCCGTCTGGGTCTGGAGAACGGAAAGCAGCCAAGGCCCACACATGGGATTCTTCGCACAGACTGCAGTGTGGGTCCTCAGAAAAGACCCTCAGGAGCTGCAGGAGATCTGGGCCACATTCCATCTCCAGATTGGGCTCTGTACCTAGAGCTGATTATGTTTACTCCCACTTCTACCCACCAGCCCGAGAGCCGTTTCTTGAAGCGACAGTGGGCTTTCAGTGTGGCACACCAGCCCCATAGCTCAGTATCTCCCCCACTTACTTAATGATGAAAATCCAGGGTTGGATGACCAAGGATGACAGATGGGCTGGAAAGTCCACGTGGGTGAAGACTCCTGGCTGACTTTGATCAGGACTTTATCTTTCCCTCGTGCCTCCTTCTGAGAGACCTTTTGCAGCAGTTCTTGAGCTGTGATCTATGAGGTGTGGTGGGGAGAATTCTTTCATAAAGACCTTTTTATTGGACCCAGATTCTTAAGCTAGAACAGGCACAAAAGAAAGAGGTTGGCTACATGCTCAGCTCTTTTTTGCTTGCTTCATTTTGGTGATTTCATAGTGGGCTGCTAGTACACACACACACCCAAGAGTCTTTTGTCTTTCCATAGGCCTTTCATGGAATCTTTGATCAAGGGAGAACTGATCAAAGAGGCATTCAATAAGAGAAGAAGAAACTTGGATTTGGAGAATGGCTGAAAAGTCTCATTAAACATGGCCTTCAAGCAGAATTATCGCCCTTCTACTGGTCGCCTTTCTGATGACTCCAGCTGGGAACATGCCTGTGTGCTCTCTCTGTCCCCCCTTCCATGTCCCTGCCTCAGGACCCCTGTATATCTCTATTTACATTGCTATGCTACACATTTAGACAGTGAGTTACATTTGGTGCATTACTCTTTTTTGTGTCCATTGGTGTCTAGCACAATTCTTGTTCATGTTAGAGCTTGGTAAATGTCATTGAAGAATTTAGGGCAGATTATTCATTTATTTTTGTGGAGCCCCTGTCTAACATAAACCATTTGATTTAAAAATTCATGACAAAATTCATGGGCCCATGTGAAGTGTGATGATTTAATGATTAATTGATTGATTTTGAGTTGGGAGTAGGCAAGATACACTTATTCTTCTCTTGTTTTTTCAGTGTGAAGGATCTTCTTAGTGACTGGGCACCATCTCTTTCTGTTTGGGTGCAGAAACCATCTTTTTGTGTTCTTTATTGCTGAAAATTCTGGCTAATGTATCTCCCTCATGCAACATGATTGTAACTGACAGTGTCATGGCTCTTCTGAACATGTCTGAATTGAAGCCACAGAGATATCCTTGCCTCTGCTGCTCCCTAGCACCATGTGTTGCATGGTGGTTGCAGCATCGCTCAAGAGGCCCCCTTGTCACTTAAGAGGCCCCCTTGTCCAGTGTGTGTCTGCGCATCCTGGCTTCCATTGACTCTCAGCTGTTACTGTGCTTCATTGGTGATAATCATAATCACAAGTCTTACCCAGAGCATGCAGAAAAAATGGGAATGGTAATTCATTCCCTGGCCATGTAATGCCCCATTCTGAATTTTATGGTGTAAAGATGGGAGAACAAGTCTTCCAGCCATGTTTTCGCTGGACCCTTTAGACTGCCACTCTGCTTCCTGGAAGGTGTTCTTTTTCCACCTTGACTTCATACCTGCCTTCCACTCTCCTTGACTGATGAGAAGGACAGGCCAGAGGCCGTGGGTAGATCAACTAGGCAAGAAATGTCCATCTTGCTGCCAGCCACAGCCTAAGCCTTAGGAGAGCAGGACATCACCATATGGACTAAAATCAAGAGAATACCTGTACTGGGTTCGTAACCTGGAGTAATGTTCCAGAAGCTCCTAGGGACTGTCTGACACATGGCACAGAGCCTGAAGAAGGGGTAAGAGTGCCACTGATGGGGAGCACATGCCATTCCCCATCCGTCATCATCTGTGGGTGCTGCAGACCAGAGCTGACACTGAGAAGGGACACAGAGGAGGGACGGCTGCTGTGGGGGCCACCAACGCTGCTGAAGATGAAGGTTTGGGTTAGCTCAGTGCCCTGAACTTATCCAGTGTCTGATGTGAGCTTATCCCGGGAAAGCATGTTAGCAGTCCCACATGGCCATAAGTACAAGCTGGGGGAGAGGCCCTGATGCAGCAGCAGTGGGTGACACAGGGGTCTGGGCTATCAACTTATCAAACTTAGGTTTGATTTTCAATATACAATTACTGAGATGAATTTGAGGTTTCCTCCTGCCTCCTTGTTTGGTGACCCCACAATTAAACTTCTTCCTCTGCTGCAAAACCAGAAACGAAACCATACAACATAGAAAAAGATATACAATTTCCATCCTATGATGCACCTCACCCCACTGTTGACAACTCTGGCTTCACGGAGCCTACCAGATTCCATGACTCCAGTGGCAGGTGTGCTTGCACTTCAGTTTGGACCTGCTGCAGGGCTCTTCCCTACTCCAGGCTCCACTCAAAGTCAGCACCCACCTGTGTCAACCAATATATGGGTTCAGCAGCATTCCTAGGTGTGGAAGTTGTTGCCTTCAGAATCAAATGAGGTGTACCAGCCACCGTGCTCCCTTCCTTGTGATAGGAATGCAAAATGCAGTGATTTTATTTGACTTTAGAGGGGATTTTCAGGAATACCTCTGACCACTGGACCCCTAAGGATTAAATTTACATGCAGGTCCCTGAATCTCCATAGGGTTTATCTCCCATCTTCTCTATTCGTGTATCTTACCAAGGTCTCCAGTGAAATACCCATCTACTTTTTGTTCTGTCCAGTCACCACAAATATCATGATGTTCTGTGTGATGTTCAAGTGGTCCACATATCTTTAGACTTTTATGACAGAGACAGTAGAGTTAATATAGCCCTGAGGCAAAGCTCTGATTGAATATTGTTTCCTATCCCACATGAATGCAAATGGTTTCTGATCCTCTTCTTGACTGGAATTGAAAAGATTCCAGTCAGGTGTGCTGTCTCTTGCCTATAATCCCCAAGGTGGGAAGATCACTTGAGGTCAGGAGTTTGAGGCCAGCCTGGACAACATAGCATAACCCCATCTCTAAAAAAAAATACCAAAATTAGCCGGGTGTGGTGGCACAGACCTGTAGTCCCAGCTATTCAGGAGGCTGAGGTGGGAGGATATCTTGAGCCCAGGAGGTCGATTGTGCAGTGAACTATGATCGTGCCGTTGTACTCCAGACTAGGCAACAGAGTGAGACTCAGTCTCTATATTAAAAAAAAAAAAAGAATGGGGAGACATCCCTTGTTAACAAGTGTGCCTGAACGATGCACATTTGTATACCTAACCCTTAACCGTACCCCACAATTTTATAATAAAAAATATGTTAATAAAGTAAAATAAAATAAAAAAGAAGAAGAAGGAGAAAGAAAAGAATTCAAGAATTTATCTTCCAGGTGACAAAGGTCTTATTAATCTCTTCTAACAAAGAACTATACCTAACACAGCACCTACAATCAAGGCTACTACTTGCTTACTCCTGCTGTGGGCTAATTATAGTCATTCTCTAGGATTTATCCAGTTTTTGCAGGAGCCAGAATGGTTTTATTGACAATATGATCAGTATCACTACCTTGTACCCTTGACATCTTTGATGGTGATACACATTTCTGCCACCCCCCCCCCAGAATGCAATATTGTTTTTTATTTACTGCCTTGGTTGATAGGAGTGTTTTCCAAGTTTTTCTATTTGGTGCTTTCCACTGTGATCTTTCTCTGTGGGCCAAAGATCCAATTCTGAATCTAATCCAATGATCAAGTATATCGATTCTAGCTGTGCACTCAGGAAACAGGGAAATGTCCACAGAATGTCAGTGAACCCGGCAGGATCACTGTGAGCTGGACATTATTTAGGACCCCACTTAGTGTCTGGCCCTGGAGCTCCCCACTTCAATGAGGGACCATAATGACACTTTTGGGACCCAAATGCCAATGTCAACTCAGACCCTATGTTCAGTAGTTCCTGGACTGTATGAGTCTTACCCTTTCCCCAGTGATTAGTCATCTGAATAAATGTCCATAAGTCCTTTTGGGTAAGAGCTACTTTTGTAGGTTGAATTGTGTACCCCAAAAGAATATTTGCTGAAGGCTTTATCCTAGTACCTCAGAATGTGACCTTATTTGGAAATATAGTCTTTGCAGATTTAACCGAGTAAAGATGAGGTCATTAGGGTGGATCTGACTCCAGTATGACGAGTCCTTATAAAACAGTAAACTGTGGGTTGATACTTACTGTACAGGAAGCTACGAGGATTTATGAGACAATGCCTGGCTATGTACTACAATGAGGATGGCAAATATGTGCCACTCCCCTTTCCACACCCAAGGCACAAATTCAGATGGCATTTTCCCCCAGGAAGACTGATTCAGCCTTGGAAACATCCTCACTACAGTGTAGCAAGTGGTCTCTGAAATGAAATCTTATTCTAAAACAGGTCTTAGACACCAGCCTGGCCCTCTGTCCCCAGACACCTCTTTTCTGGGAGTCCCAAGGCATTTTAAGTGCATATTGACTGGCAGCTATGTTTAAGGAGTATATTCTGTAACTTCCAGGTATTCTGTTAGGATGCTATTATCCAAACAGTGCATAGCAAAACTTTGGTTCATTGGGAAGACATTCATTTCCTTGGATTCTTTGCCAATTTTTGCTCTAGGGAAGTGCAGGGTAGAGGCTCTGGTCACTATGGTGAAGATAGGAGGGGGAAGAGTGAATGTATGTGTGATATGTGTAGAGCAGAGTGGGTGGATTGTGGGGCAGGTTGTGAAGGGTCTGTTGCCCTTTTGGGTGATGGTGAAGGTGTGTGCTTCTCTGAGGGTCCCCATAGGGTCAAGAGTCTGTGTCAACGGAGTGAAGGTTAGAAAATATCGTGTAGGGTATTCAGCCCAAAGCTCTTCTGTTTTTAGGAGTAAAGATGAAGGGAAAAGGGGAAAAAAGTCTGTCTGTTCCTTTCTCTTTTATTCTCTCAACTATGTAGACCTGTCTTAGGCAGCCCTAAGAATGGGAAAATTCTCCTCAAAGCAGCCTGTGTTGGAGTCTACTAAGACACACACACACACACACACACACACACACACACATACACACACCACACACATGCTCATACATGTGTATGCACAAGCACACACATGCCCATGCATGCACACATGTGCATGCATGACACACACAAATGTCCCACCGATGTTTTCAACAGTGTTCATACAAGTGATGTTGCAAAGAGGCTAGATGCATTCCCATGGTCAGCAAAGCTCCGGGTTATTAATAGTTTACCAGCCAACACACATACAAAGTGTCTGATAAGGACAGCATCTTATTGTTTTATTTAAGTTTTTTGTCTTTTTCTTTTTGACTAAGGGAGGAAATGGACTACCTTCTCTCCCCATTTTCCTTTCCTCTAATAACCGCACATTTCTCTATTTAATTCTTTGGTGTCAAAGAAAAAGAATTCTCTTAATTTTCAGGCAAACTGCAGATGCCTTCTGTCTGCTGACCTCAAAAAAAGAATCCGATTTGTCTTTGACAGTCTCAGGGAAATTTTCCTAGCCTCAATCCTTCCTTCTGAGGAAGAATTTGTGCCATGCATGCCTCTCTGGGTGTAGGCTATAAGACCCATGATGGCTTCATGACTGAAATTTGGGATTTGTGTATATTGTCCTTATGCTTTCTTTTCCTCCTTGCTCCTTGTATGACATCTTCACATATTTGATTTTTGTTGATTATTTCAGATACAAGCCCTTCGGTAATTAAAGAGGCAGTTGGTGGGTGTGTGTTGAGAAAGGGAAAGGAAAGAAGGAGGGAGTAGAAGGCAAATATAAGGGAAGGAAGAGTTTGAGAGTTTGTACAACCCCTGCTGGGCCAGCAGTCTCTACCAGTGAATGAAGAGACCTGGAAAGGATGTTCACTTGGTTCACTTCATAAAGCAGTGGTTTGTTGGAATAGGCCAATGAGTCTCTCTTCTAGATTGTGGTGCTCTGGGAAGGGTAGAGTTGTCAGGACAGGGGTCGATGATAGAGGACTCAGAACTGCAGGATGATAAATTTGCACTTAATGGAGGGTGAGCAGCAATCGATAATGTGCGAGCCAGGGAGTGCCAAGCGCAGGCTGACCAGAATGGAGGGAGCCTGGGGGTGGGGTGGTGCACGAGGAGGCTGCTGGAGTCCCTCCAGCCGAGGGAAGTGTGGTGGGAGCTGCAGGAATGCGGTAGAGCAGACAGACAGGAATGCCTTTTCACAGCTCTGTGATTCACCACTCAGTGGATCAAGAGTCTAGGAAGAGGGGAGAGACAGAGAGGGATCCCAAACTGGAGAGTAAGGCCTGGAAGCGGGTAAGACTCCCAGAGAGGAGGGTGTGGCCTGGAAGGGCGGGGCTCCTAGGGTGGAGGGTGTGGCCTGAAAGGGAGTGGGGCTCCCAGGCCGGAGGGTGTGGCCTGGAAGGGGCGGAGCTCCCAGGGAAGACAGTGTGGTCTGGAAGAGGGTGGGGTATGGAAAAGAAGCAGAAAGGTCAGGAGGAAGAAGAAATTTACCGAGTGAGGATAAGTTTTGTTTCAGACGTATAGAGCGGAAAATACTGAACTCCTGGGAGGAAATGTCCAATCGTTATCACTGCAAATGTGTGTCTGACTTTAAGGAGAGGGATTTGGACCGAAGATGTGGAGAAGAGCATTGTCTCATAGAGGGGACAGTTTAGAAGAGATGAGATCCCTGCGAGATCATGATTGAGTAAAAAAAATTATATCTTAAAATCCATCTTGATATTTTCATTTGTAGTATAGAAATACAGAGTGCCAAAAATGTTTATACGTTTTAAGAGATATAATCTATGTATTACTTTTTGAATTTGAATTAAATTACAGTAGCAATGTGTAGTATGACTTTTGCTCAACCATGCTTTCACCATTTTCTTTGGCTGTCCTGACTGTTGCATGGTGACTCTAACATTCCTTTGATTAACCAAGGTGGGAGGATCACTTGAGGCCAGGAGTTTGAGACCAACCTGGGCAACATCTTTTGAGTGAATGCCATACTTAAAATATGTGTGTGTGTGTGTGTGTGTGTGTGTGTGTGTGTGTGTGTGTGTGTGTGTGTGTGTATTTTTTTGATAGCCCCTGTATATATGTGTTGTGGTCTGAATTGTGTTTCCCCCAAAATGCATATGTTGAAGTCCCAACCTCCTCAGACTTCACACTGTGACTGTATTTGGAGACAGGACCTTTAAAAAGATAATTAAGGTAAATGAAATCATGAGGGTGGACCCTAATCTGATCTGATTAGTGTCCTTATAAAGAAGAGTTTAGGACACAGACATACTCAGGAAGAAGACCATGGGAAGGCACAAGGAGAAGTCATTCTTCTACTAGTCAAGGAGCGAGACCTCAGGAGAAACCAGCCCTGTTGATAACTTGCATCTTGAATTCCAGCTTCCAGAACTGTGAGACAATACGTTTCTGTTATTTAAGCCACTTGATCTGTGATATTTTGTTATGGCCACCCTAGGAACTAATACAATATTTATATCCATATCTACACATATGTATACATATGTAGCCATGTATGAATTTTCTAAGACCTAATGCACAGCTTTTATAGCAACTCACTCCCCCTGAAAAGTGCCTTAATGAAATTAGGTAAATAAGGAAAATATATGGAGTACATCTGCTTACCATTCACATTGGAGGAACCCTGATGATGAAAAAGCAATGGTTGCCACAAACATCAGCCTTCTTCCCATCTTGTTGTTCTCACTGAGGGCTGCTGTGTCCAGTGCCCATCTCATGCCTCATATCCTCCCTGACCCTGCCTTGAGGGAACCTATAAGTGTGGAAAGGAAATATGGACACTGCTTTACTGGGTAGGCCTGTCTTGACATACAAACACATGACTTTAGACATGTGGAGACTCCAGTCTCAAAAGGGTGAAGTCTCTACAGTCTTCAAAGGAGGTTTGTGGATCCTCCTCGTCCTAAAGCTCCACCTTGCTGAGGTTACTAGTAGGCAATTCACTGTAAGAAGAGAACCAGCAGTGCCCAGCACACAGAAAGCCATCAATCAATGTCAGCATTTACTGTCATTATGATATATTTGCCATCCCTCTTCCTCAGCTGCATGCTACATGAGGGAAGGATTCATATAACCTTGGTGTTTGGGTCTCTTACATAGTTCTGTTGTGGTAGCCTTAATAATATTCGTCAAATGATTTGGAATAAGACAACAGGAGTTTTCTTTACAGCACCACAGCATTGCTGGCCGTCTTTGCTTTGCACAGTGGTGTGGGACTACAGAAATGGCCTGTGAGCCGAAACTGTACAAAGCAATTTTAAGGAGCAATGAGGAAAATTATGATTGTCTCATGACCTTCAATATTTTTGTTAAGAACTCTTTTACAAAAGAGTTAGAAATGTTTATAAGAAATGTATAAGAAAATTTTAGAATTGCAAAACTAATATTTATTTAGTATGCTTAATTAAAAACATTAGAAAAATTAAAGAATAGTGTTTTATTTATTTGTGAAAAAGTATGGAAGGTAAATTGAATAAAGCTTGCCTTCTTCTGGCTGTACAAATTATAGTATGGACGAAAAATCTTTTCTATGCCTTGGTAAATTGTCACATTCCTTACTACACTGGGGAACGCTTCCAAAATTTTATCCTTTGCTGCAAAATATCTCCAAGAGCTCCTTTAATATGAGGTGTTTTGCCAGCATCTCAAGTCCCTCTGGCTGCACATTTAGAATCTCTCAAAAGACAACATCATTCACATTCTCAAGGTCAGTTATTTCTTCTCTAATTCCATTTACGTCTGATTCAGCTTTCACTTCTAGCATTATCACTTGCTCTTTCTTTGCTATACTTTCATCTTTGTTGCCTAATTTCTTCTTTGGGGTATTCATTCCTGTAAAAGTGTCATGTGAGTTTCTTGCTGGGCATCAAGGAGACAGCACAAACCTGTGCTTTGCTATCTGTAAGTACACTGATAGATGCACAGTGACGAATCCCTGAGGGATTCTGAAGGAAGTGAAATGGTTGGTCACTGATCATCATGCACATCTGCTATTTACATAGTGATCTGTGGGCTGAAGATCAAGCAGCAGAGTTTGTCCTTTATGCAATTACAGTTAATGTACCATGGTGACAGAAGTTGGAACTGAAATTGCATTGTTGAGGGGTTGGTATTGTTTAATGTCAGTTACCGTGGGGTAATGAAAATTCATGTATTTGGGAAATATGCAAGGTGAGGACCACCTGAATGTTCCATAAGGCGATGTGTGCCTGGTAAAGGAGGCGAATATCTTCCTTCTTCTCCTTTCTTCTTTTTAGAGATGGGACTTGCTCTGTCTCCCAGACTGGAGTACAGTGGCACAACGGTGGCTCACTGCAGTTTAAACTCTTGGGCTCAGGGGTCCTCTCGCCTCAGCATCCTGAATAGCTGGGATCACAGATGTGCACTATGCCCCACTAATTATTTTTTCTTTTAATTTTGTAGAGACAGGGTCTCGTTATTTTGCCCAGGCTGTTTTCATTATTCTTGACATTCAAGTTGTAGAAGTTCTTGCAGCTAGTATCAAGTTATACATGTATGAATGAACTTTATTCCTCTGAGAAGTTGCATTCCCGGTTCTCCCCTTTGAAACAATTGCTCAATTGCTCAAAAGGTATCTGAGGGAAATTAGCTTACCTGCAGCTTTACACAGAGCTTTCCTACCGTATTACACCGTGTGTTTCTGGATGGTGATTAAGTATGGGGAGCAAGCATTGAGTTTAAAGAGTTACAGGTCTTCTAAAACAATATGTGAATGAGTACTGGAAATCTCCCTGAGCTATATCATGTTTCCTGGATTCTGAACTGCTGTAATTTAAAAAGTGTCAGAAGGTTAATAACAACTTTATAGGAAGTGCCTTTGTTAGGGCTGCCATAACAAATACCACAGACTGTGTGGCTTAACCACAGAAATGTATTGTCTCACAGTTCTGGAAGTTGGAAGTCCAAGGTCAAGGTGTCACAGGGTTGCTTTCTCTTGAGGTCTTTCTCTTTGGCTTGCTGATGGCCTCCTTTTTGCTATGTCCTTCTATGGCCTTTCTTCTGTGTGTGAGCATCCTTGGTGTTTCTCTGTTCACATTTCCTCTTCTTAGGAGGACACCAGTCGGATTGGATTACTGTCCACCCCAGTGACTTCATTTTAATTTCATTACCTCTTTAAAGACCTTATCTCCAAATACAGTCACATTCTGAGTTTCTGGAGGTTAGGACTCCAACATATAAATTTTGGGAGGACATAATTCATCCCATAACAGGCACTAAGAAAACACTGCACACTAACTTTAAGATGAATTCTTATTTTACTTTATGTACCTACATATGTATGTATGTATTCTTACTCTGCTGCCGAGGCTGGAGTGCAGTGGAACAATCACAGCTTACCACAGCCTCGACTTCCTGGGCTCAGGCCATCCTTCTGCCTCAGCCGCTTCAGTAGCTAGGACTACAGGCACACGCCTCCATGCTGTGCTAATTATTTTGATTTTTTTGTAGCAATGAAGTCTTACTATGTTACCTAGGCTGATTTTGAACTCCTGTGCTCAAGCAATCCTCCCTCTTCAGACTTCCCAAATGCTGATATTACTAAAGGCATGAGACACCATGTATGGCCAAAGTCTGATTTTAGGAATGTTGAAGAAGGGGAAAAAGTGAGTGTTTGAGTCAAGGAACGTGGTAATCTATAATATTTTGTCAAATTTAATCTATTTTTTCATATATAATCTCATTGGGATGATATTCTATGGATCATACCTAATATACAATGTTGAAGTGGCTGGTAAAGAGACAGAAGGAATTAGGTCCATTAATTTTTGTAAAATATAGATAAGTCCATCTACTAAAATAAGATTTTTAGGGGGTATCCTGGGTGTCTACATATGTTTATAGAAATTGTACCACAATTGTCAGATGTTTAAGCTCTTGGCCTGCCAGCACAAGCGTAAGAAGAAATTCTTCTTAATTTTTAATTGTAAAATAATTCTCCCAGTGAGGATGGGTCTTCCTATCATGACGTTTTTATTTGGCAGGGCTGCTGGGTGCTTCACCTACGCTTCATTAGTCAGGATTCTTTGGGTTGTGCAAGGAAAAAAGCTCCAACTTGGAAGGACATGTGCACAGAGGGAGATTAACTGAAAGGATACCCTGGGATTGTACGCTAGGTAGCTCTTGTACCTGTCTGGCATTTCCTCAGACTTCCTGCTCATCTCAGCTGTGGCTTCAGCCCACATTGTGCTGAGTTCGCCTTGCCCGGCCTTGGGCTGCCTCTGGTTGTCTTTGTAATTCTCCTAAACCCTGGGGGGGAACATTGGCAGGATCCACCCAACACTCACATATGCTCAACTTGGAAATAAGGATCTGTGGGCCTGGGGAGAGAAGCCAGTGGAACAGTGTTTCTGCCTTCAGTCCTTTTGGCAGATGACTCTAAGACGCACTCTATAGGTTGCACTGGCTGCCCTGGCAAGATCTTTCTCCAGATAGCTACCTCAGTGACCGACTTGATAACCCACCCATCTGTTGACCTTTCCTCCTTCCCTCACCCCTGCTTCCTGTGAGCTCTTCCCAAATAAGATACTTGCATGTAAGGTTCTGCTTTCAGGGAAACCCAGGTGGGGGCAGATGGAATGTCATGCATAGGCAGGTCTGAGTCCCAGCCTGGGGCACCCAAATCAGAGTGAGATGGGATGGGATTGTGTGGAGAAATAATAATAATAGTCTGCACAGACTAATAACTGGAGAAAGAGAGCACGCGCGCAAGGAGGGGGAGAGAGAGAGAGAGAGAGAGAGAGAGAGAGAGAGAGAGAGAGAGAGAGAGATTGAGATCATTTACTACATCTATGAAGGCCTTGAATAGTGATGTAAACCTAGAAATATGGTTTACTAAAGGCCAGATGTTCACCCACAACCATGTCATGGTGGAATCTAGTATTCTTTCTATGTTCTACCAATTAGAGCCTGCAAAACAGCCACAGTTCCCAAATTCTGAATCCTCACAACACACTTTTAGAGGAGGTAAGCTACTTACTCCCATTATAAAGGAGGTCACTGTGGAGTTTGGGATTTCATTCTGGGTTTCCTGCCCACTGTGACTGGAAGCAACTCCTGAGAAGAAGGTTGCTGGGTTTTCTGGAAGGCAGAGGCTTGCATCTGCTCGCCTGGCATGGGGCATTTGGTGTGGACGTGGGCAGGAGAACACAGCTAGTGCGTCTGCAGAAAGGGAGGGAGAGAAGTCATTGGAGAAAGCAGAACCTGGGATGGGTCATTTGCCAACCGTCTGCCCAGGACTGAACTTGCCACTGACTCCACCCAGGAACAGCAGAGGTGAGGCTGACCTCATTTCTCGATAGACTTGGGTCATGTTAATATACTGTTTTCTTGTTTCTCTTTCTTGGTGAGCAGAAGTCTCACTTTGTAACCCAGGCTGGAGGGCGGTGGTACCATCATGGCTCACCGCAGCCTCGACCTCCTGGGCTCAGGCCAGTCTTCTCACTTCAGCCTCCCAAATGGCTGGGACTACAGGCATGCCCCACCATGTCCATCTAATTTTTAATTTTTTTGGTACAGTCGAAGACTTGTTATGTTGCCCCGACTGGTCTTGAACTCCTGGACTCAAGCAAGCCCCCTGCCTCGGCCTCCCAAAACGCTGGGATTTCAAGCATGAACCACTGTGCCTAGCCAGTTGGCAAATGACCCATCCCAGGTTCTGCTTTCTCCAATGACAATGTTTTGTTTGTCTTTAAAGTCGCCCTCAGTGTTGAACTGTTATTTTTTTTATATGTTGGTGGAGAAATAGGATCTTCAAGAAATTTGTCTCCACTTAGGGATCTCAGTGAAATGCAGAGACAAAAGTGTGCTTCAATTTTGTCTCTTTGCTTTTGTCTTAGGTTTATCTCCAGCCTTTAAGGAGATCCCTGGGTTTGTTTATCACAGAAGGGATAAATAAGGGAACCGAAATGTGTTTGTCATGTACTAACAGTGTTTTTGCTTGTTTCTTTACTTATTCCTTGTCACAACCCTGAGTGACATGCGCTGCAATCTCTCTTTTTACCGGTGAGCAACCTGGAGCCTAGAAAGTTGGGTAGCACAAGTGCCACTTGGCAAGTCAAATGAAAAAACAACCATCCCTACTCAGGGGGCTGACCCCAATGCCTGTGCCACCTCTGCCTCTCCAAGCTTCCCCAGGCTCCTCTCCCAGCTCCTGGCACTGCGTCCTCGCTGGAGGATCTGGAGGGTAGACTGCCACGATAATCCCCAATTACAGAATTGCTTTTCTTTGAGTTGGGAGTCTCACCCATCGCCTGGGCTGGAATGCAGTGGCACGCTCACGGCCACCCCGGCATCAACCTGCTGGACTCAGGCGATCCTTCTGCCTCAGCCTTCCAAGTAGCCGGAACCACAGGCGTATGCTACTATGCCCAGCTAATTTTTTGGTTTATTGTAGAGATGAGGTCTCGCCAAGGTGCCCAGGCTGTTCTCGAACCCATAGACTCAGGTAGTCCCCTCACCTTGGCCTCCCAAAGTGCTGGGATTACAGGCTTGAACCACTGTGCCCTGCCTGCCATTTTTAAAAAGTGTTTTATTCCTACTTTTTATTAGGGGTATCAGATTTTCTTCATTCCCTAAAAGCTGTCTTCGAACATAGATGTGGATCAATATATCTGGTTGGGGAGAAGAAGAAGTGTGAGACAACAAAAGTATACGTTGAAATGACCGTATTTCCTTGGTTCTAAGAGGAACACCTTCTCATACTTGGGCGACTCTGCAGTCTTCATGTGTGGTGTATTTGCTACCAGCCACGCAGCCGTGTGGCTTGGTTGTCATGGCCTCCATGAGAGTGTCAAAGCTCAACGGACTTGGAGGAGAATCCCAAAGACAACTATAAGGCACTTTTAAAAGAAAATATGCCCTCACCAAAACGCCTCCAGAAGCTCTCCAGTGCTCACAGTTCAATAGTGTCTGGAAAGACTTGGATATAAAAGATCCCGCATCAAAGAATGATTCCAAAGAGTTAGATTCTGACAGTGAAGAAGTTTTAGGTAACTCATTTATGTATCTATCTTTCCTTTTTTGTGTATGCAGTACAGTGACATGCTAATACATTCTACGTTCAAGTAGGCCTAAAATAGCCTAAAATAGCATTAAAAATGCATTTAAAAAATTCTTAGTGATAAGAAAGCATTGTGGCAGATACAGCTATGTGTCAGCGTTGTTCTTTTCTTAGTCCTCCATTAAATAATAGCACAGTTTACCCTGATGCAGTTTTAGATTCCTTAAAATATGGTAGTAGTTATGTTTTATGTTTCAATAGTCATCAGTCTGTTTCTAATGTATTCATGGAAAAATATGTGAGCCATCTTGCCATTAAACTATTTTTGAAATCTCATGGAAGCCTGCCAATGTTTTGCAATTTAACTAAGACACTCCCTTGCTTTGGAGCAGGGAAGTTCCAATATTGTAAGGCTATGTTTCTGGATATATTTTTGGTTAAGTTTTTGTTAATCCTTTGTCTAAAGCAAAACTAAAATAAATGAAAGACAAGCAAAGTTAAAATGCTTGCATTTTATAAAATGTACAGTCTAGAGAACAAAATGTTGTTTGTGCAAAGTTGGTATGATTTTTATAGAAAAAACCATTTCCGTTCAAAAGCCTCGCCTATTTGCTCCCGTATTAACTGACTTATGATGAGGATTCTGGGCTTCCTTTCATGCCCTTGGCTTGTCCCATAGCTTCATTTATTCATATATTTAAACATACAATCTTAGTCTTATCATTGGTGCTGCACATGTTATTTATTTATGCTATCTTTGCTTTTAGAAAAACACTATTATGTTATAAAAATATTTTAATCTTAAATTACTTCCCACAGGCTTCGAGTTTCAGGCAGTTCATATCTGGGCATAAAGAAAAATCAATATATTCTGGCCTGATGGGCAATGGACTTTGGTTTTTGTCATGCTTTTACAGATAACCAATGCCCCACATGAAACATCCATTCTTTCCGTGTTGTGCCATTTAAAAAATATGGTCACTGCTATGTGGTCATCCTTTCTGAACTGATAACAGGTTCTGGGCTTGGGGAGAATTGCATTTCCAAGAAGCAGGGTGCAGACATCCCCTCATTTATGAATACCTGCATTAAACATAGCCCCCACCTAAAAAGAGAACTTCAATCTGGGATTTAGTGGGATTTGGTGTTTCATTGGCTTCTCTCTGTCCTGCCGCTCCCAAAGAGCTGCGGGGTGCCCATCCCTACCCGCCATGGAGGGAAGCCCAGGCCCTT
>NW_007246552.1:575058-579972 GCF_000164805.1 Carlito syrichta
AGGCTGGAGTGCAGTGGAACAATCACAGCTTACCACAGCCTCGACTTCCTGGGCTCAGGCCATCCTTCTGCCTCAGCCGCTTCAGTAGCTAGGACTACAGGCACACGCCTCCATGCTGTGCTAATTATTTTGATTTTTTTGTAGCAATGAAGTCTTACTATGTTACCTAGGCTGATTTTGAACTCCTGTGCTCAAGCAATCCTCCCTCTTCAGACTTCCCAAATGCTGATATTACTAAAGGCATGAGACACCATGTATGGCCAAAGTCTGATTTTAGGAATGTTGAAGAAGGGGAAAAAGTGAGTGTTTGAGTCAAGGAACGTGGTAATCTATAATATTTTGTCAAATTTAATCTATTTTTTCATATATAATCTCATTGGGATGATATTCTATGGATCATACCTAATATACAATGTTGAAGTGGCTGGTAAAGAGACAGAAGGAATTAGGTCCATTAATTTTTGTAAAATATAGATAAGTCCATCTACTAAAATAAGATTTTTAGGGGGTATCCTGGGTGTCTACATATGTTTATAGAAATTGTACCACAATTGTCAGATGTATGGTCACTGCTATGTGGTCATCCTTTCTGAACTGATAACAGGTTCTGGGCTTGGGGAGAATTGCATTTCCAAGAAGCAGGGTGCAGACATCCCCTCATTTATGAATACCTGCATTAAACATAGCCCCCACCTAAAAAGAGAACTTCAATCTGGGATTTAGTGGGATTTGGTGTTTCATTGGCTTCTCTCTGTCCTGCCGCTCCCAAAGAGCTGCGGGGTGCCCATCCCTACCCGCCATGGAGGGAAGCCCAGGCCCTTCCTCAAAAGTCCCACTCTCTTCTCTGCTGTCCGGGAATCCCTGTGGCTCCAGGCTTGCAGTCCTAGGGTTTGCTTCCACTTCCTTAAAGGGAGAAGGGCCTCAGCCTTTCTGAGCAGGTAGTCATACTTATAACCCTTACATAGGCCAGGCTTGGTGACTCAGCCTGTAATCCCAGCACTTTGGGAAGCCGAGGCGAGTGGATTGTCTGAGCCCGTGGGTTCAAGACCAGCCTGGAGACTGCGTCTCTACCATAAATCAAAAATATTAGTCGGGGGTGGTAGTGTGTGCCTGTAGTTCTGGCTACTTGGAAGGCTGAGGCGAAAGGACCTCCAGAGCCCAGCAGGTCAATGCTGGGATGGCTGTGAATGTACCACTGCACTCCAGCCTGGGCAACAGAGTGAGACTCCAACTGAAAAATAAAAAACAAAAACAAAAAACAACCCTTAAATGGCACCACATCATCCTCAGTGCAAAGTCCAAACCCCTGTAGTGGCTTTCTACGGCCATCATTGAACAGGCTTCTGCATACCTTTCGTCTTTTCCCTCTGTCTCCTGGTCCTCCTCAGCCACACTGAACTTGGCTCAGTCCCCCAAACTTCCCTGGTTTCCTGTCCCTGAAGGAGGACAGGTGTGGGCTTAAGTGGCTTTTGAGAGAGTCCTGGAAACCCACCACTCCTAAGCTTCATTGTTTTAATGAGAAAACACATTTCAAGTCGCCGTTTGAAGCAAAGACTACAGAAGCTGGGTCCATACAGGCTTTGTTAAAGAATTCCAGTTTGGGCCTGGCAGCGAACTCCTTCCTGCTGTCAGACTATTTTAGAACTTTGGAAGCTTCCACACAGAAGGCTGAGCCGTTCTGCCCCTGCCTGGTTGGGTATGAGAAGTCATTCGGAATAGGTATGGGTGACTGGTGATAAACTCCAACCTGGCTCTCACGAGTAGTGCAAGTTCCCATGAGACTGCAGGGCATGCCGCACACCCTGGAGAGGTGGCACACCTAGTTCCCTTGCAAGAGGCACCTGGGGCTGCTGCAGGCTCATTCTCCATGGTTAACAGGTGTGAAATTGGTATTTATCAGCAGTGACTTTTCATTGTGTGTGAGTTACCACCTTCCTTCTAACTTTGACAGGACACTCTCTTCCCGCACCCCTCCCCCCCATAGCCTCAGCTTAGCCCCAAGTTTCTGACGCCAGGTCAGCAAACACTTCTTAGTGACTGTTATCAAAATCAGCGGGTGACTTTTCTCTGGACACAATGAAGGCAGAGCTCTGCTCAGGGGTGACCTGGAATGGTAGGCCATGGCAAGGGGTGCAGAGTCTGAGGGGCTAAACCCCAGAGGGGACTCACTAAGACATTTTCATGCAGATGCAGAAAGGAAAACTTCTAGGACATCTTGGCAGAGGCACAGAAGTGACTCTCCGCAAACCTGGCTGTGTGAGATGGAAGAGGGATACTCCATATGCCTGTATGTGTGAGTGTGTGTGTGCATGCGTGTCCATACTGCAGCGTCCTCAGGGCTCACTTGGCATCCTCTAGGAAGTTTACTCTGCCTCCTGACCATTTGCCAGGTCAAGTCTCTGCTTATGATAACTCCTGTTTCCCAAGCACTGACCGTAGGGATGACTTACACATATAACCTCATCTACTTCTCCCAAGATCCCTGAGGTAAGGACTGTTATCTGCACTCCATGCATGAGGAAATGGAGGCTTGAGAGCTTTCCTTTCTTTCTCAAATCCCAAAGCCAGGTCCCTCCAAGACCACAGCACATGATACGTTCTGCCATCATTCCTCTCCCTGGGGATCATATGAAAATGGGGGCTCATTCCTTCCTAAGATCATCAGGGTTTTTTGCAGTACAGAAAGGGACCGAGTGCATATCCTAGACTTTTCCTTGACATTCTTCAAAAACTACCATCAGAAATTCAGTAAACACACCCGATGCTGAGACTTAGGGATAGAAAACCTATTCAACTTCCTAACTGCCTACGGGCTTATTTTTCTGGCCACTTCTAAATTCACCGAGCCATGTTACTCCTGTCTTAAAACCTTTTAGTGCTGCCATTACCCTCAGGGTAAGGCCCAGACTTACTGTGGCTTCCCAAACCCTTCATTGTCCTAGCAGACACACTGATGTTCTATAGTTTAAAGGGTGGCAATAATGCCATTTTGATTCAACATCTCTCAGGAAAGAGGGTCAGACCTGTGTCTGCAGGAGAAAGATAGCTGGAGGTTGTGGGCGGAAAAGCATTGGGCTGAGTGGCTAGGTCTTGGGAACACCACTCTCACAACAGAGCATAGCACTCAGATTCTTGCATTTCCTGCAGAATCCCTGAGCACGCTCAGCCTCCTGGAGTTAGGATTAGCCTAGCAGCTGGGCTCATTACTCCTCTTTATACCCTTCCCACTACCGGAGGGGTAGGCCTGGTGATGTCTGGGCTTCTGCTGGCGGGGATGCCCACTCTGCTCCCTAAGAGATGCAGCTGCATTTTGCCTGCTGGGAAAATATTTATTTGGAGATCTGGGAAAGTTGGACGACTTGTAAGGCACAAGCATTCTTTATCGGCAGGATGAGGTTAGTTTCTATTCGGGCCTGGTGTTTTTGAAAGCAGGAAATCATTTTCATAAGTATCAGATTAGATCCAGGAAGCATCCGCAGGACAATGAGAAGCTCGTAGAGGCAGAGCATCAGGATTTTTGTCCTTGGTTACTACCGCCACCTCCTGGCTGAGTATGGGAGCTACACTGCTTGGGCTTCCCGAGGAAACCACGCTAAGGAAACTTACCCCACCCCTCCTCCTTTCTACAAGCTCTCTGCAGAGAAAAGGGAAATAAAGAGTTTTTACTTTATTTTATAGATAGAACATGTATTGGTATATTTATTATTAGCTGTGAAGATAAAGCAGGCACAAGGATCAGGAATAAAATCATAGTGGACTTTTCTCATCTGAGGCAACAGGGAAAAGGATTCGTCAGGGTGATTTATTTTAACTTCTGACTAGGTGTTAGCTTTGTTCAAAGCAGGGGTTAAGCCCTTATCTGAGTTTCCAAGACTCCCTGCCCACTCCCTAAAGCCGACTGCTTAGCATATTTAGGGAAATGGAAAATCAGTTCAAAATTAAGAGAGTAATGTGAAAATTGCAATATAAAAAATTATTGGGTCTAAGACATATCTTTAAATTATGCAATGAAAAAAGTAAATCTGTAGCCGGGCTCGGTGGCTCAGCCTGTAATTCCACGCCTTTGGGAGGCTGAGGTGAGTGGATTGCCTGAGCCCGCGGGTTCGAGACCTGGGCAGTGAGGCCTCATCTCTACAATAAATCAAAAATCAGCCGGGCGTGGTAGCGCATGCCTGTAATTCCGGCTACTTGGAAGGCTGAGGCGGAAGGATCGCTGGAGCCCAGCAGGTCGAGGCTGCGGTGGCCGGGAGCGGCCACTGCACTCCAGTCTGGGTGACAGAGTGAGACTCCAACTCAAAAAAAAAAAAAAGTAAATCTGTCCTCTTGGTTATTTCATATTGGTCTTATACTTAGGTCTTACCTTCTAGAAATGTAAATTCTATTTAGATAAAGGATTGTTGTAGTATACATGCAATACACATACATTGACTGGAATAGAAATAGACTTTTTCAGTTATTTAAATTATATTTTTGAAGGAGAGATTGTATTTTATTTTTATTAATTTAGAAGCAGAGTCTCCCTCTGTTGCCCAGGCTGGAGTACATTGCCGCAATCAGAGCTCACTGCAGCAGCCTCGAACTCCTGAGCTCAAGTGATCCTCTTGCCTCAGCCTCCTGAGTAGCTCAGACTACAAGTGTCGGCCACCATGCTGAGCTAAGTTAAAAAAAAACTTTTTCAGTTGGGCTCGGTGGCTCAGCTTGTAACCCCAGCACTTTGGGAAGCTAAGGTGAGTGAATTGCCTGGGCCCACGGGTTCGAGACCAGCCTGGGCAACTTGGCGAGACCTAGTTTCTACAATAAATCAAAAATTAGCCGGGCGTGGTAGCATGTGCCTATAGTTCCAGCTACTTGGAAGGCTGAGGCGGAAGGATTGCCGGAGCCCAGCAGGTCGAGGCTGCGGTGGCCGGGAGCATG